>NW_027513111.1:0-271232 GCF_048772815.1 Callospermophilus lateralis | reverse complement strand
CAAAGGGTTTATTGGGGGTCCAGCATGCTGGGGCTCAGAGCTCACTTGAATAGAGCAGAGAGCCCTGAGAACAGCTTAAGCAGAGCTTATATACTTTGCTTGGAGAGGGCAGAGAGGGAACTTTATTGTTTGGTCTGCGCGAGTGAGCAGTTTGCGTGCAACCGGGTGAATGAGTACATTCTGCAGGTTGGCAGTTGGGGACAGCACATTCTGGGAACAAGATTAGCAAACAGTTCTCAAGATTTCAAAAGTGTTTTGTTAAGCATACAGAAAAACGGGAAGTGACATTTACCTATTTTACTAAATTTTCATTACCGAATATACTTTGGCAGATTTCCTAATGTCTCTATTGAAATCTGCTTTCCTACATATTTTCCCCAGTTCATCATTGTGACTGACTCTTCATATGTGCTGACAATTACATTCACTCTATACCCGAAACCCCATAGCTAAAGAACTTTTGGTACAAATCCTATACTCACTCTCCGTTCTAAACTTACCGACTATCGTCCTAATCCTACCGACTATCCTTTTTTTTTAAATTTTTTTTTCTTAAACAAAAGAGTGAGAGAGAGAGGGAGAGAGAGAGAGAATTTTTTAACATTTATTTTTTTTAGTACTTGGCAGACACAACATCTTTGTTTGTACGTGGTGCTGAGGATCGAACTCGGGCCGCACGCATGCCAGGCGAGTGCGCTACCACTTGAGCCACATCCCCAGCCGCCCGACTATCCCTTTTTGACTGGAAGTTCTCTTTGACAATAAATCATCCAAAGTACAAGGTCCTATGCATTTGTATATTGATTTATCTGAGACATCTGTGCAGAAAATAAATCAAAGCTAAATATTGCAATCAAGGGCCCAATGCCCTTCTGGCTTCAAATATTACCTTTATTTCTGTTTTCGTACTTATATTTCACCTATATATTCTTGTAAATATCGAAGGTTCGCCATATCATTATTCATCCAGCAGAATGATTCCTAACCCCAATCGAAAATGTTATTAACCCTAACCATACACTCTTCCCTCAATCGAACTTTACAGAAGAGCAGGGACAGAGTTGGTCTTACAATACAGGAATGTACGGTTTCTTCCAACTGCTGAGAAACTCAAAGGTCCACGCAAAAATGATCCCTGGAGAAGTTGTAGGCACATATGTAGGAACTGAGACAGCAAAAGATATCTTCCATTGAAAACAACCTGGTCAGGATGAAGGGATGTGTCTGAATCAACCTCTCTCTTCTTAATATGGAGAAGAAGGACCAAACTAGGCCAGTGTGGAGAGCACTTCCCGCGTGCCTATGGTTGATATACCATTCTAACTTGTGAAAGTGTCACAGGATGTAGGGGCAGCCTCCATTTTATGGGACACTTTGAAGCAACTGTTAGGACAAAGTGGTTGCCAAGGCAGTGACCTCACCTAACATCCTTTGTGATGGAACTCTCTGAACTTGGGATCCAGGAAGCCAGGCACCCAAATCCAGTCTCAGTCCCAGTCCCAGTCCCAGTGGTTTCAATTGTTCAGATTTACCAAGGACAGAGTCAGTCTTTCTTGGTACCTACGGAGGTGAGGATGCCCAAATGCCAGGAAAGCTCTGAAGAGTGGCCTTTCCTGAGAAAGCAGTTAGTGGATCACCGCTGGCTCCTGAGAACTTCACAGTGTTGACCAAGGAGACCAGATCTGAGACAGGACAGGCCATTTCGGGGTAACATACTATGGCCCACCAATCAGAGGACACTATGGATAGTCACAGACTGACTTGGGGGAAGAAGGTGTCTTTGTGGATGTGGGTGTTGGTTTGTGGTTTTGTCTCATGTTCTGAGAATAGGTAATAAAGGCGGTTTTTTGGTTTGAAGTGAATTGTTTCTAATAAGTCTTATGAAAAGTCGAGTGTTTCTAAGTATGTGTATCCCACTGTGCCGTGGTTCTAGACATTAGAAAAGAGAATGCATCAATGGATGTCTCCTGTCTAGTAGAAATCTTCCCAACATTCATCCTGCCAATTTATGAATGGACTGCGGCTTGCCTTATGAATGGGCAACACCTACTATCTTCCTAAGTTTCTATTTTGTTCCTGAATTCACTCCACTCTCCAGAATAGGCTCATGGTTATGTGTCCAATATATATACCACCTCCAAGCTCTGTGACATGGCCATGTACTGGATAGCTAAAGGGAATGGCGAGCATCTCAGAAAACTCAGATATCAGTGTGACCAGGAAAGTCTCAGTGGAGAAATCCTGCTTTGGGCCATTTGCTTACCTATTGTTCTGTTGCCCTGAATTTCAGGAAGCTTTTTGCCTCAGACCACCCCTTTGTGAAGCCTGAAGAAATGAGTTTTCAAATGCAAATGAATGGGCATCACCTGTGGCTCTTTGCTTGATTGCTTTGGAAAGGGATGTATCTGAATCAGCCTCATGACCCTGTGTGAGGCTGTGGCTTAGATTCTTAGCACCTGATGGATCTAAAGAAAGATACCATGTGTGCATCCAAAACCAAAATGGCCAAATGAGCAGTCATTGTGGATTAAGTCTTTTGCTTTCCTCTGTTAGGTTCCTGAAATCCATCAAGTGAGAATAGGGATCCTTTGGGTCAAATGAGTTCTTCAAACCCTGCAGAGACTAGCCCAGAGGTGCTTGGCTTTTCTCATGACTCCAAATCACATAAAGAATCTATACCTGAAAGTAAGTAGGCCCCAAATTGGAGATGCAGAGCAGTATTAAGTGCAGGCCTATTTAATCACTCTTGGTTCTCAGGAAGGGTGTCCAGGCCACCCTGACTTTAGGCAAATGAGGGGCAAGGGAACGTATTTGGATACTTTCTTTGTCTGCACCCCTCATGGAAATTTCCAGCCAGAGGTTATGATAAGTGTCTATATGGAGGATGTTGAGGGCCATGTGGGAGTGTTTTGGTTTTAATTCTGGTCATTTGTGTGGCGGTTGGAAGAGATGACTTAGTTCACCTGGGCTTGAACTCTGGTGTTATTCTCCTTAGAGACTGAATTCTGGAACTGTCCTCAGAGAAGTATTGCCATGAATTGTGTTGGGATTTTAGGAGGCAACACATGAGAGTCACCCTGAAATCTGAGATCTAGGCCAAGGTGGCTTCCACAGAGCACTGGGAATCTCAGCCAGGATTTCACGTGATTTTATTCTGAAAGTCTTGGCAGCCATAATTGAGAGTCAAAACACATATGGACCTCACATTTTAGACCTCAATGAGCCTGGATTCATGTGAAATATTGGCCACTCTTTGGGAAGCCTTGCCTGTGAGAGTTCTCCAGAGATTTCTTTGAAATGAGCTTCCTCACCATTTAATGTTTCCTAAATAAATTGAAACCCACAGTGCCTCCAACTTCATCTTTGAAAAATAGCTAAATACATACCATGGATTTTTTGAAATTTCCATGACCAGGTGGCAATGGAGAAACTTTGGATGACTTGTTGCTGATCATGAGTGTACCAGACTGTGCTTGGATTTACTTGGTTTCATGAAAACAGTGTAGAAAAGAGATCCCTGTAAGTTGGAGACTGCTGAGTAGTGGGCCTAGAGCAGTGGTGTGCAGGTATGTGATAAAACATCTGTGGTGGTACCATGTGGATCTGCCCTTGGATTCCAAATGGCTTGAGACTGACATGGTGATGTCAGCAGACCCTTATATATAAAAGCATCTTGTTATATGGAGAGGTTTCAGAGCAATGTTCAGAATCAGATTGCTATGGACAAGCGGGCAAGCTATGTGGGGTAGAAGCCTGGTTGGTGCATTTTCCTGCAGACCTTGACCCACCACACGTGACAGAACTCCCTCCATCACTGGTACCTGTTGAACTCCTTGTATTTCCTGAAGCAAATACCAAATTCACCATGCAGAAGCAAGAAACACCTCGAAAAGTGGAAGATGATCAAATGGCTTCACAGTCCACATGGGGAGACACTTAGACCCCAGTGGCCACAGTTTACCTACAAAGAGAGAATTCAGCACTGCTTTCTCATGTTCATTGGAAAATAAAAAAAAAAAAAAACATATCCTCCAGGTCACAGAGATCAGACCCAGCTTTGTTGGTCTCACTAGAAGGGATGCTAAAATTCCTGACAACAACATATATTTCAACTGCCCAACCTCAGAGGCAGTTTCTCAAGAGTTTTTATGCCCAATGAGCTCCATGTTTGTGGAGTGTTTACCCTGTCCCTTACTTTTGGAAACTGCTCTACCACATCCAAGATTGTGAACTCCTGAATATTTTCCATTTCAGGTATGTATTCACAGATTTCCTAACTCTTCTTCTCTAATCGTGTCTTATTTGGGGCAAAGGTAATGTAAAGGCAATGTTCTGGATGAGAGTGGGAATATTTTTGTGTAGCACATATTTGCATACACATTGGATTCATTTTTCTATTTTCCATTCGAATTACTGAATTCCTGACACTAACCCATACCCTGATAGACTCTGACTACTAATTCTAAAATGATGGACAAAAATAACCAAATAGAATGGAAATGAAAGCAGTTCAGAGAAGGCATGGTGTATAGTTGGACTTTCCTTTTGCAAGATAAAGTGTAGGTGTTATAAATCTAGTCAATTTTTAATTGAAATAGATCTCCATGTGTTTTTAAAGTTAACAAATATGTGAATTCCTGTCTCCCTTTCTCTGTAGCCTGTTCAGCACATGTATTTTTATATGCAAATATAGAAACATAACTGGTATCACACGTACATCCTTGTGAGTTTGGCTGTCTTGGGAGATACAAATCGTGGGAAGAGGTCACTCCTCCTAAACGCTGTTGGAACTTAAAATTCAACCTATGGGTGAACTTCCTAGTTGAACAATATTATACAGAAATCCATGTTCAGTAAAATGATTATTTTTGGATCTGTGGATGATATATGTTTCATCGTGAATTTCGATTGGCATGCATATTGATACATTTTAGTGTCTGTGTGTGTGTGTGTGTGTGTGTGTGTGTGTGTGTGTATATATATATATATATATATATATATATATATATATATACATAAATGCACACACACACATATCTATATATATATATACACTCTCAAGATTTTTCAAAATATGAAATATATGTTTCTTATTATACACTCCCTAAATTCATTTGTGTTCATATATGTAAATTTATAGTCAACATTTCACAAGATTATTCTCATAAAAATTCATCCACTTGAAATACGTATTCGTTTCCTACTACTGAAAACTAACTGCAGTGAATAGTGCATAAAAATCATAATATTTCTACAGTAACTGACCCAGTTTAGCATCAATGCAAGTAGATTGCTATGGGATATGATGTGTATTTTGACGTTCATTTTCATTCAACACTGGAGCATTACTATTTTTTCAGTTTTTGCACATCATAGGATATATATTTCATCCACAAGTTAGGAAATTTATAGGATTTTTTTATACTTACCATCAAATCCTGCTTGAGAACATCTGAATACCTCTATATTTCTTGACTCATTTTTTGTGAGGTTTCTTTCCAAACACATTATTTTCCATTTCCATAATCACTTTTGAAGCTAAACTCACACACCCTTCATGATAAAACATAACCCTAATATTACCATTAGATGTATAACTCGTTGGAATGAATGATTGTATATCAATATAAGATTTCTTATATATTTTCAGATATCAATTCAATCCATGATTTAAAGTGGAAACAGTATATTATTTATTCACAGTATTGTCAATTCATGCATTTATTCTACATTCATAGACACAGGGTACAACTCTGTGTACCCCCAATACTAATTTATACCTCTTCAAAATATTGCTCCAAGAAATGTTAGAAGAAATACTCATGTCACCTGATCTACATATACATTTTATCACAGTAATATTCTGATCACAAAATGCAAAGGTCACACTTCTGATTGTAGTAAATCCTAGATGGAAAGTGATCCTGGATTACTAAAAACATCCATGTCCAGGTTGCCTAATGCTCTCCAATGTCAATCATATTGGTGACTACATATTTGTTTCTTCCTAAGATTATATATTGAAACTCAACCTTGTTGATAATGTCTAATCCTATCATTCACTTTATACTTTGCCTGATTTCATAATGTGTGTATTGATATCTGATTTCCTACATAATTTTCCCAGTTCATCATTGTGACTGACTCTCCACATGTGCTGAAATTTACATTCACTCTCTAACCGAAAACCTAGGGCTATTGAACTTTTGGTCCAAATCCTATACTCACTCTTCTTCCGAAACAGACCGACTATCTTCCTAATTCTAACAACTATCCCTTTTTGACTGGATGAACTCTTCTACATTCAATCATCCAGGGTACAATGTGATATGCCATTGTATATTGATTTATCTGAGACATCTGTGCAAACGAAATTCAATGCTAAGTATTCCAATCAAGGGCCCTATGCCCTTCTGGGCTTAAAATCTTACCTAGATTTCTGTTTTCATACTTATATTTCACATCTATATTCTTATAAATATCCCAGGTTCCCAATACCATTATTCATCCAGCAGAATGATTCCTAACTCAAATCGAACATGTTATTAACCCTAAACATACATTGTTCCCTCAATCTAACTTTATAGAAGAACAGGGACAGAGTTGGTCTTAATATAGAGTAATATAGGGTATCTTCCACCCGCTGAGAACCTCAAAGGTCCATGCAGAAATTATCCCTGGGGAAGATGAAGGCAGCTATAAAGGAACTGAGAGGGCAAAAGTCATCTTGTAAGGCAAACAACCTGGTTAGGATGAAGGGATGTGTGTGAATCAGCCTCTCTCTTTTTAATGTAGAGAAGATGGACCAAACCAGGTCTGTGTAAGAGCTGTTCCCGGGTGCCAATGGTTGATATACCATTCTAAGTTGTGAAAGTGTCACAGAAAGTAGGGGCAGCCTCCATCTCATGGGACCCTTTGAAGGAACTGTTAGGACAAAGTGGTTGCCAAACCAGTGACCTCATTCAGTTCCGAACGGAAGTGACCTATCTGACTTCCTTGGTCTTGGAACACTCTGAACTTGGAATCCCGGAAGCCAGGCACACAGAACCAGTCCCAGACCTAGTCCCAGTGGGCTCACTTGTTTGGTTTTACCAAGAACAGAATCAGTCTTTCTTGGTACCTACTGATTTGAGAATGGCCAAATGCCAGGAGAGCTTTGGAGAGTGGCCTTTCCTGAGAAAGAAGGTAGTGGCTCAAAGCTGGCTCCTGACAACTTCAAAGAGTTGGCCAAAAAGTCCAGCTCTGAGACAGTACAGGGCATTTTGGGGAAACATAGTATGGTACAACAGTCAGAGGAAATTCCGGAGAGTCAAAGACCTACTTGGGGGAAGAAAGTCCTATGTTGTTGTGGGTGTGAGTTTGTTGTTTTGTCTCATGTTCTGCGAATTGGTAAGAAAGGCAGTTTGTTTGATTTGAAGTGGACTGTTTCTAGTAAGTCGTTTGACAAGGCAAGTGTTTCTATGTCTATGTATCCCACTGTGTTTGTAGTTGTAGACATTAGAAAACATAATGCATCAATGAATGTGTCCTGTCTAGTATAATGATTCCCAGAATTCATACTGCCCAATTTATGATTGGACTGCAGCTTTCCTTATGGATGGGTAGCAATGACTAACTTCCTAATTTCCTGTTTTATTCCTGAATTCTGGCCACTCTCCGGAAAAGGCTCATGGTTTTCTGTCCAAGATACGTACCACCTCCAAGCTCTGTGACATGGCCATGTACTGGAGAGCTGAAGGAAATGGGAGCATCTCATGAAACTCAGATATCAGTGTGAACAGTAAAGTCTATGTGGAGAAACCCTGCTTTGGGAATTTTGCTTACCTATGGTTCTGGTGCTGTGAATATCTAGAAGGTCTTTGCCTTAGGCCACCCCTTTGTGAATCCTGAAGAAAAGAGTTTTCAAATGGAAATGAATAGGCATCACCTGTGGCTCTTTGTTTTATTGCTTTGTAAAGAGATGTGTCTGAATCAGCATCTTGGCCCAGTGTGATTATTTGGAGAAGTAGATCAGTATTAATGGCAGGCCTATTTGATCATTCCTGGTTAATAGGAAGGTTTTCCAGGCCACCTTGACTTTAGGCAAATTAGAGGCAAGGGAGATTATTTTGGACACTGTCTTGGTATGCACCCCTCATGGAAACCTCAACCCAGGGGTTATGATGAGTGTCTATATAAAAGAAGATGAGGGCCATGTGGGAGTGTTTTGGTATTAATTGTGGTCAGTTGTGTGGCAGTAGGAAGAGATTCCTGGGTCAACCTGGGCTTGAACTATGGTGTGATTCCCCTTAGAGACTGAGTTTTGGAACTGAACTCAGAGAAGTATTACCATGAATTCTGTTGGGATATTAGAAGGCCACGCATGAGAGTTGCCCTTGGAGACTGAGATTTAGGCCCAGGATGGCTTTCCACAGAGCACTGGGAATCTCAGCTAGGATATCACATGATTTCATTCTGAAAAACTTGGCAGCCATACTTGAGAGTCAAATCACACATGGAACTCACATTGTAGACCTCAATGGGCCAGGTTTCATTTGACCTTTTGGCCACTCTTTTGAAGACTTGCCTGTGAGAGTTCTCCTGAGCTTTCATTGAAATGAGATTCCTCACCATTTGATGGTTCCTGAATGAATTGAAACCCACCGTGACACCAACTTCATCCTTGAAAAATGGCTAGATAAATACCATGGAATATTTGAAATTCCCAAGAGCAGGTGGCACTGGAGAATCTTTGGATGTTCTGTTGCTGATCATGAGTGTACCAGACAGTGCCTTGATTTACTGGGTTTCATGAAAATGGTGTAGAACAAAGATGCCAGTACGTTGGAACCTGCTAAGTAGTGGGCCTAGAGCAGTGGTTTGCAGGTGTATGATAAAACATCTGTGATGGGGCCACATGGATCTGCCATTGGCTTCCAAATGCCTTGTGACTGACATGGTGCAGCCAGCAGACCCTTATATGTTAAGGCATCTTGTTACATTGAGAGGTTTTAGGGCAATGTTCAGAATTGGGTTGCAACAGACAAGGAGGCAAGTTTTGTTGAATAGAAGCCTGGTTGGGGCGTTCTCCTGCACACCCTGACCCACCACACGTGAGAGTACTCCCTCCTGCACTGTGTCCCCGTTGAACTCATGGTATTTACTGATGCCAATACCAAACTCCCAGTGCAGCAGTAAGAATCACCAGGAAAAGTGGAGGATGACCAAATGGCTTCTCAGTCCACACGAGGAGACAATTAGCTCCCAGTGGCCACAGTTTACCTACAATGAGGGAATTCAGAACTGCTGCCTCATGTTCACTAGAAAATAAGAAACCATGTCCTTCAGGTCACATATATGCAGATCCAGCTTTGATTGTCTCACTACAAAGGAAGCTGAAGCTCTTGACAACAACATATATTACAAGGGCCCAACCTCAAAGGCAGTTTCTCAAAGAGTCATTAGGCCAGCAGAACTCCATATTTGTGGAGTATTTACCCTATCCCATACTTTTGGAAATAACTCTACCGCCTCCAAGGCTGTGAACTCCTGAGCATTTTCATTTCCACATACGTATTCACAGATTTTCTAACTCTTCTCCACTAATTGTGTCTTAATTGGGGCGAAGGTTATGTCAAGGCATTGTTCTGGATGAGAGTGGGATGATTTTTGTGTAGAACATATTTGCATACACATTAGATTCATTTTCATATTTTCCGTTTGAAATACTGAATCCCTGACATTAACCCATAACCTACTAGACTCTGACTACTAATCCTAATATGATGGAGAACAAGAAACCTAACAGTGTAGAAATACAGGCCATTCATAAGAGGCATGGTGTATACTTGGACATCCCTTCTGCTTTATCAAGGGTATGTGTTATAAATCTAGTCAACTTTTCATTGTAATAGTTCTCCATGAGTTTTTAAAGTTAACACATATGTAAATTTCTGTCTCCCATTCTCTGTAGCCTATTCATCACATGTATTTTTTATGCATATTTAGAATCCTACCTGGTATCACAAGTACATTTTTGTAAGCTCGCTGATTTTGAAAGATACATATTGTGATAAGATATCACTCCCCCTAAATAATGATGGAACTGAAAATTAAACCTATTGGTGAATTTCCTAGATTAACAACATTATATATAAATCGATGTTCAGTAAAATGAATATTTTTGGATATGTGGATGATATGCATTACACGGTGAATTTCGATGAGCATATATATTGCTACATTATAATGTCTGTGTGTGTCTATCTATATATCTATATATATATATATCTATATATATCTATATATCTATATATATCTATATATATATATCTATATATATATATATATATATATATATATATATATATATATATATATATATAATTTCATCCACAAGTTCAAAAATTTATAGGCATTTGTTTCACTTTCAATCACTTCCTGCTTCAGAACACATGTATTCCTCTAAGTTTCTTGACTGGTCTTTTCATGAGATTTCATTCCAAACACATTAATTTTGATTTCCATAATCACTTTTGAAGCAAAACTCACATACCATTCATATTAATTATCACTCTGATATTACCATTAGATGTATAACTGGTTTGAATGAATGATTGTATGTCAATATAAGATTTCTTATATCTTTTCAGATATCAATTCTATCCATTATTTAAAGTGGAACCAGCTATATTATTTATTCACACTATGGTCTATTCATGCATTATCTCTATATTCATAGACACAGTGTACACCTCTTTGTACCCCCAATACTAATTTATACGTCTTCAAAATATTGCTCCCTGAAATGGTGGATGTGGACTCATGTCACCTGATCTTCATATACATTTAATCACAGAAATATTCTGGACACAAATTGCAAAGGTCACACTTATGATTGTATAAAAGCCCAAATGGAAAGAAAACATGGATTACTAAAAACATCCATGTCCAGGTTCCCTAATGCTCTCAAATGTCAATCCTATTGGTGACTACATATGTGTTTCTCCTTAAAATTATATATTCAAACTCAACCCAATTGAAAATGTCTAATTCTATCCCTCACTTTATACTTTGCCTGATTTCATAATGTCTCTATTGCTATCTGCTTTCCTACATATATTCCTCAGTTCATCATTGTGACTGACTCTTCACATGTGCTGACATTTACATTCACACCCTAATAAATGACCTATTGCTAAAGAACATTTGTTCCAAATCCAATACTCACTCTTCTTCCTAAACATACTAACTATCTTCTTAATCCTACCGAGTATCCCTTTTTGACTGGATGTTCTCTTCTACATTCAATCATTCAAGGTACAAGGTCTTATGCTATTGTATATTGATTTATCTGAGACATCGGTGCAGAATGTAATTCAACGCTAAGTATCACAATTAAGGGCCCAATGCCCTTCTGGGCTTCAAATCTTACTTAGATTTCTTTTTTAATACATATATTTCATCTCTATATTCTTAAAATAATCACAAGTTTCCAATACCATTATTCATGCAGCAGACTAATTCCTAACCCAAATGGAACATGTTATTAACACTAACCATACACTGTTTGTGTTAATAACATGTTTACAAAAAAGCAGGGACAGTGTTGATTTTACAATACAGGAATGTAGTGGATCTTCCATCTGCTGAGAACCTCAAAGCTCCATGCAGAAATGATCCCTGGAGAAGATGTAGGCAGGTATGAAGGACCTGAGAGAGCAAAAGTCATCTTCCATCGCAAACAACCTGGTCAGGATGAAGGGATGTTTCTGAATCAGCCTCTCTCATCTTAATGTAGAGAAGATGGACCAAACCAAGACTGTGTGGAGAGCTGTTCCTGGTTCCCTATGGTTGATATACCATTCTAACTTGTGAAAGTGTCACAGGAAGTAGGAGCAGCCTCCATCTCATGGGACCATTGGAAGAAACTCTTAGGACAAAGTGGTTGCCGAGGCAGTGATCTCATTCAGTTCCTGAAGGAAGTGACCTCAACTCACTTCCTTATTGATGGAACTCTCTGAACATGGGATCCAGGACGCCAGGCACCCAGATCCAATCCCAGTCCCAGTCCCAGTGGTCTCACTTTTTTGGATTTACCAAGGACAGAATCAGTCTTTCTTGGTACCTACTAAGGTGAGGAGGCCAAATGCCTGGAAACTCGGAAGATGGGCTTTTCCTGGAAAAGCAGGTAGTGGCTCACTCCTGGCTCCTGACAACTTCACAGAGTTGGCCAAGAAGACCAGATCTGAGACAGGACAGGACATTTCAGGGGAACATAATATGGCCCAGCAGTCAGAGGATACTCTGGATAGGCTCATACCTATTTGGGGGAAGAAGGTGTCATTGTCGGTGTGGGTGTGGGTTTGTGGTTTTGTCTCATGTTCTGAGAATAGGAAGGAAAGTCAGTTTGTTTTGTTTGGAGTGAACTGTTTTTAGTAAGTCGTTTGACAAGGCAAGTGTTTCTGGGTCTGTGTATCACACTGTGTCCGTGGTTGTAGACATTAGAAAAGAGAATGCATCAATGGATGTGTCCTGTCTAGTAGAAAGCTTCCCAGCATTCATCCTGCCCATTTTATGAATGGACTGTGGATTGCCTTATTAATGGGCAATACCTGCTACCTTCCTAAGTTGCTGTTTTCTTCCAGAATTCTGAACACTCTCTAGAATAGGCTCATGGTTTTGTGTCTAAGTTATGTACCACCCCCAAGCTCTGTGACAAGGCAATGTTCTGGATAGCTGAAGGAAATGACGAGCATCTGAGAAAACTCAGATATCAGTTGACCAGGAAAGTCTCAGTGGAGAAACCCTGCTTTGGGCCATTTGCTTACCTATTGTTCTGTTGCCCTGAGAGTCAGGAAGTCTTTGTCTCACACCATCCCTTTGTGAATCCTGAAGAAAATAGTTTTCAAATGGAAATAAATAGGCTTCACCTTTGGCTCTTTCCTTAATTGATTTGGAAAAAGTTGTGTCTGAATCAGCCTCTTGGCCCAGTGTGATTCTTTGACTTAGATTCTCAGCACCTGATGGATCTAAAGAAAGATCCCATGTGTGCATCCAAATCAAAAATGGCAAAAAGAGCTGTAATTGTGGATGAAGTCTTTTGCCTTCCTCTGTAAGGTTCCTGAATTCCATCAAGTGAGAATAGGGATCATTTGGGTCAGATGAGTTCGTCAAAGCCCTTCTGAGGCTATCCCGTAGGTGCTTAGGTTTTCTCATCACTCCAATTCACATAAAGTATCTTTAACCGACACTCAATAGGCCTCAAATGGGAAAAGTGGAGCAGTATGACGGGCAGGCCTTTTTGATCACTCCTGGTACAAAGGAAGGGTGTCCAGGCCACCCTGAATTTAGGCAAATGAGGAGCAATGGAGCTTATTTTGGACACTGTCTTGGGCTGCGTCCCTCATGGACATCTCCAGCCAGAGGTTATGATGAGTGTCAATATGGAAGAAGATGAGGACCATGTGGGAGAATTTCGGTTTTATTGTGGTTATTTGTGTGGCAGTTGGAAGAGATGACTGGGTCCACCTGGGCTTGAACTCTGGTGTGATTCCCCTTAGAGACTGAGTTCTGGAACTCACCTCAGAGAAGTATTGCTATGAATTGTGTTGGGATTTGAGGAAGCCATGCATGAGAGTCATCCTGGGAAACTGAGATCAATCCCCAGGGTAGCTTTCCACAGGGCACTCTGATCTCAACCAGGATATCACATGATTTTATTCTGAAAGACTTGGAAGCCATTGTTGAGAGTCAAAACAGACAATGACATCACATTTTAGATCTCAATGGCCCTGGCTTCATGTGACCTTTTGGCCACTCTTTGGGAAGCCTTGCTGTGAGAATTCTCCAGAACTTATATTGAAATGAGTTTCCTCAACATTTAATGGTTCCTGAATGAATTGAAACCCACAGTGCATCCAACTTCATCCGTGAAAAATGGCTAGATAAATACCATGAAAATTTTCAATTTCCCATGACCAGGTGGCACTGGAGAACCATTGGATATTCTGTTGCTGATCATGAGTGTACCAGACAGTGCCTTGATTGATTGGGTTTCATGAAAATAAGTTGGAGCCTGCTGAGTAGTTGTCCTAGAATAGTGGTTGGCAGGTGTGTGAAAAAACATCTGTGGTGGGGCCATGTGGATCTGCCATTGGCTTCCAAATGGCTTGTGACTGACATGGTGCAGTCAGCAGACCCTCCTATGCAAAGGCATCTTGTTATATGGTGACGTTTCAGGGCAATGTTTACAATCAGGTTGCTATGTTTAAGGGGGCAAGTTATGTGGGATAGAAGCCTGGTTGGTGCATTCTCCTGAATACCGTAACCCACCACGCCTGACAGAACTTGCTCCAGCACTGTGTCCCAGTTGAACTCCTTGGATTCCATGAAGCAATTACTAAACTCCCAATGCAACAGCAATAAACACATATAGAATCCTACCTGGTACCACACCTACATTCTTGTGAGGTGAACGACTTGGCAGATACAAATTGTGAGAGAAGATCACTCCTCCTAAACGCTGTTGGAACTGAAATATAACCAATGGGTGAGCTTCCTAGTTTTACAACATTATATATAAATCCATGTTCAGTAAAATGAATATTTTTAGATCTGTGAATGATATATATTTCATGATGAATTTCGAATATCATATATATTGCTAGTTTTTAATGTGTGTGTGTATGTATATATATGTGTGTGTGTATGTATATATATGTGTGTGTGTGTATATATATATATATATATATATATATATATATATATATATATATATACATACACACATTCTCCAGATTTTTCAAAATATGAAATATTTGTATCTTAATATACACTCCCTTAATTCATTCATATTCATGTATGTGGATTAATGATCATCTTTTCTAAATATTATTCTCAGAAATATTCATCCACCTGAAATACTTTTTTGTTTTTAGTACTGAAAACTAACTTCAGAGAATGTTGCATACAAATCCTAATATATCTAGAGTAACTGACCCAGTTTAACCTCAATGCAATAAGATTCATATGGAACATGATGTGTATTTTGATGTTCATTTTAATTCAACACTGGTACATTACTATTTCTTCAGTTTATGCACATCATAGGATATATATTTCATCAAAAAGATCACAAAATTATAGGCATTTTTTCACTTTCAATCACTTCCTACTTTAGAACACATGTATTCTTCCATATTTCTTGACTGGTCTTCTCAAGATTCTTTTTTACAAACACATTATTTTCGATTTTCATAATCACATTGAAGCAAAACTCACACACCCTTCATGATAAACCATAACCCTAATATTAACATTGATGTATAACTTGTTGGAATGAATGATTGTATATCAATATAAGATTTTTCATATTTTCAGATATCAATTCAATCCACCATTTAAAGTGGAACGAGTTATATTACTTATTCACAGTTGGTCTATTCATGCATTATCTCTATATTCATAGACACCGGGTACACCTCTTTGTACCCCAAATACTAATTTATAAGTCTTCAAAATATTGCTCCCAAAAATGGTGGAAGAAATACTTATGTCACCCGATCTATATATACATTTTATCACAGTAATATTCTGGACACAAAATTCAAAGGTCAGACTTATATTTGTACCAAAGCCTAAATGGAAAGTGAACATGGATTACTAAAAACATCAATGTCCAATTTGCCTAATGCTCTCAAATATCAATCCTATTGATGACTACATATTCGTTTCTTCCTAAGATTATATATTCAAACTCAACCCTGTTGAAAATGTCTAATCCTATCCCTGACTTTATACTTTTCCTGATTTTGTAATGTCTGTATTGATATCTGCTTTCCAACATATTTTCTCCAATTCATCATTGTGACTGACTCTTCACTTGTGTTGACATTTACATTCACTCTGTAACCGAAACCCTATTGCTAAAGAACTTTTGTTCCAAATTTTATACTCACTCTTCTTCCTAAACCTACCGACTATCTTCCTAATTTTAAAGACTATCACTTTTGAATGGATGTTCTCATCTACATTCAATCATCCAAGTAAATGTAGGGCGAGTGTCAGAGGATGAGACCACCAAGAGACTATCTCATGCAACAGAAAGGGTTTATTTGGGGTCCAGCATGCTGGGGCTCAGAGCTCACTTGAATCGAGCAGAGAGCCCTGAGAACATCTTAAGCAGAGCTTATATAATTTTCTTGGAGAGGGCAGGGAGGGAAGTTTATTGATGGGTCAGGGCGAGTTAGCGGTTTGTGTGTAAACGGGTGAGGGAGTACATTCTGCAGTTTGGCAGTTGGGTACAGCACATTCTGGGAACAAGATTAGGAAACATTTCTCAACATTTCAACAGTGTTTTGATAATCTGTACAGAAAAACAGGAAGTGACAAGTACATATTTTATTAACATTTCATTCCCCACTTCTTCTGGCTACTTTTAATCATAAAAGTGATTGTTGGGTGGTGTCACATTTTATGTATGCTAGTGGGGTATTAACATAAGTTTTACTTGTCCAATTTGAGCTTGAAGAAAAGAAATTACATGTTTTAGAAACAGGGTTTTATAGTAAGCAATAAAATGAGGATTATTATTGGACCGGCCAGGGTTGATTAAAACGTAGTTAACCAGGGGGACTGTGTAAACCAAGACTCAAACCACCAATTTTGGGTCTCTATCTCTCTTTGATGCTCTTCAAGGCATCTTTTTAATTTACTCATAGGGTTTGTTACAACTCCAGTATGGTCGACATAAAAAAAGAAAAACATTCTTTCCTCAATGCAGCACAAAGGCTCCCTTCTCTCATGAAATGGAGGTCCAAACCTCGACTTTTCTGTAAAACAACTTCAAAGAGAGAGGTAAAAGATTCCTGCAGAGTTGTGATGGAATTTTCTAATATCTTTAAGTTTTGATCTATTGCTTCTTCTAATTGGGTCATTTGTTGTGTCCCATGGACCAGGGCAGTGGTTCCTGTGCGAACCCAGGCAGCAACTCCTATTCATAATAAAATGGCTAAGGTGAGAAATATATGTTCCCAACTGAACCGGGTTGTATGCCCCTCTATTTGATCTTCCAATGAACCTGCGTCATAATAGAGCACTCTGGGAAACATCTGCACCATTACACAATTAATCACTTCTGTTGACCATTTCATAAAAACATAAACAACGTTTAAGTATATAGAATTATATTGTTGTAGGGACGGACAAGGCAAGGCACCTAAGATAGCACCAAAGACAAGGAAACAGTCATGTTTAGTTGCAACCAGATTCAGAGGGCATTGCTTCTGTTGTAATCAATTAATCCCCTGAAACCCAAGTTTAGGTAGTTTCAGAATTTTGTACCCAACATGTAAGGGAAGGGGCTCTGAAGTTCACAGTCTTCAGAAGTTCACAATGAGCAGTTTTTGTTTCTGATTTTTCCTCAGTTCTGGGCAAGTTAAATTTTCAAGGACACCTGGGTGGGGGAGAGCTTTTTTTTCCCCTTTTTTTCCCACTGCCAGCTGTTTCCATGGAGCCCAGTTTGTAACTTATTCATCTTAGAAATGTAGCCATCTCTATGAAGCCCCAGCTAAAGGACAGAGGCCTTGATCACATATGTTGTGAAAAACTAGTAAGGGTGTGTCTAGCTCAGGAGTGCTGATTTTTTTCAGCCAGTTGCCAGGTAGACCAGGGCAACACAAAAAGAGGAAGTTTATCTACACTGAACTCTTTTATAGGGACTCTTTTGCTGAAAGTCCTAAAGTTAGCCATGGTGAAAACTTCTGGATAAGGTCAGTTAAGACTTTCCTGTGGGCCTTGTACAGAGGGGGAAGACGGGGAATGCAGGGCTGAGAGCAGCTCTTTGGATCTGAGAATGAGGAAGGAGAGATGTACAAAAATAATGGAAAAGGGTTTTGAGATCTTCCTAGCAACAAAAACATGAGTAGTAGAACGGGTAGAACAGAGCGGGAGATGGGAGTGAGTATCCCAAAAAGCCTGTAAGGGACTTTAAATTATTAGTAACCTGTTTTCAGTGATGACAAAGCAACTTTAAAGGCCATTTTCATTACATCTTGGATAGGGGTCTGAGGGCACTTCTCAGCTGGTTTGAGCTTTGGGTTAGCTGGTAAGAGGACCTGGTGGGACCCAGTGGGGGCACTGACAGGAGAAGAGAGGAGTGAGTGAGTGGAGGGTTACCTCAGTACCTGCTACCTCAGCAAGGGGGCAATAGTCTGAGAAACGGTGGAGGTTTGGGTTTTTAATATAGTAATTGGAGGGGAGAAATCAAGTTGATGAGGTGGGAGTGACAACAGAGAGTCTAGAGCAGAAGGCTGAGGGTGAGCATGTATTGGAGAAGCATAGTTCACGATGTGAGCAAAGGAGAGAAAAGGCCTCCACATAGAGGAATCTCCTTTCACCCTTTTGAGCACTTGCAGAAGTTAAAAAGGTCACACAGAATTGAGGATCTAGAGACCCCTCTGGGGGCCATCGGTTTTGGTTGTCTAATTGGTAATATGGCCAATGCTGTGTACAGAATTTGATGAGGAGTTTGGGTTCCATGTGGCAGTCCCTGTATGCTCACATCCCCATGACTTACAGAAGATGTCGGCATTCCCCGCACACAGCCTTGACTGTTTGTGGCTTTGATAGTACACTGGGCAAACATAGTAATCTAGGCTAGCCAACCAGCATCTGGCTCGCGTGTCCCAACATCAATAATGTTTGTTTCCATTATCTATAGTATGGAAGGAATTTAATGGAATTTTAGTGGGATCCTCTTCATTAGGGATATCCCAATCGGGAAGACCTATACGCAGCTGACAAATGTCTGGCTGGAGAGATGGCCACCAGGTCCCTAAGTGGGCTGTATGCAAGATAGACCATACTTTCTTTCCAGTAGGATTTGTGATCAGCCATCGCTGCTGAACAGGCTTATGAGGGATAGGACTACTGGTGGTCAAGGGGAGAGTCTATAGCCTTATCCACACAGCGAATCCACAATTTGAAAGGGTTTCCAGTCTTTTCCAGTTTCCAGCCAGAGTCTGGACAGGGCACAGGCTTGAGATGAGAGGTAGGGATCCAGGAAGTGATTTTGACTACCTTTACCCTGTAGGTGTTATAAGTAGCACCTGGTATGGTCCTTTTCAGCGGAGTTCCAGGGATGACACCAGATGTCGTCTTACATAGACGAAGTCTCTACTTGATATCGCTGTAGAGTCCCCTCATCCCCAGGTTGGTAGGCAGTGGCCATCTGTTTTCACAGGTATCCCTGAGTTCTTTCAAGAGCTTTAAGTCTGTTAAGCAAGGGGGTGTGGAAGGAATTGTTAGGTCTTAGAGTTGGGGTAGGTCCCTTACTGGAGGAGGGACACCATAGAGAATTTTACAGGGTGTGAGGTTACACAAAGAAACAGATTGAGTATTTCTTGCATGAAACAGTACATAAAGCAGGAGCATAGTCCAATCTTTTATGCCGGTCTCTAAGTTTAATTGCGTTATGGTCTCTTTAATGGTTCTATTCATTCTTTCTACCTGTCCTGAACTCTTGGGTCTGTAAACACAATGTAACTTCCAATTAATCCCCAGGGTCCTTGCTAACCTCTGAGTTACCTGGGCCACGAACGCCGGTTCATTATCAGACCCTATTACTTAAGACAGGCCGTACCTTGGAAAAATATCTTCCAGGATCTTCTTGACCACCATTTGCGTTGTTTCATTTTTTTTTCTTTTCTTTTTTTTGGGGGGGAAGGCTTCAATCCATCCTGAAAATGTATCTACAAAGACTAGGAGATATTTAAGTCCATTCCTTGCTGGCTTAATTTCAGTAAAGTCCACTTCCCAGAATTGTCCTGGTCTGGTTCCTCGTAGGTGCTTTCCTGCAGGAAGCTTGGAAGGGTAAGAATTAACCAATTGATGGACCCAACAGGCTTTTGTTATCCATTCAGTTGTTTCCTTTCACTGTGAGTCGGTTAGTGGAAAACTCTGTTCTTGATCCTTCAGAAATGAATGCAGTTTCTTTGAACCAAGGTGAGTGATTTGATGTACATTTTCTACTGACATAGTTAGAGCCGTAATTATAGGAGTTTTTACTGAAGGATTTAGAAATTCCACTTGGGGGCCTTCAGGGTTAAAAGATATTTTGGCCCAGAGCTTTGTGAGCAGATCTCTGCCAATCAATGGGGCCGTGCATTCTGGGATTACTAGGAAGGAGTGATGGATTTTTCCTTTCCCCTGGTCCATGGTCCTCTTATTTGTCCAAGCCCGATATTTACTGCCATTAGCCCCTTGAATTAGAGACCTTTTATTTGATAGAGGTTCCAATGGGGCCTTAAAGGCAGAATATATTGCCCCTGTATCCACTTCAAAGTATACTGGGGTCCCATCCACTTCAAAAGTTACCCTGAGCTCGGGGAGAGGATCTGAGCCCCGACTTTCTTAGTAATCCTACAGAGTCAGAATGTCCAGCTGGCCTGGCTGTCTCTTTCTAGGGCACTCTTTAGCCCAGTGTCCTTTTTTTTAGAGTAGGCACATTGAATTGAGGCCAGGGGTGGCCTCTTGTGTGGGCCCCGGTGTCCCTTCCTGTCTCCATGTTTCTTAATTTCTGGTCTATTTGTTGTTGTGACCAGGACCTTAGTCAATGCCTTAGTCTGTCTTTTGTTTCTTTTATCCTCCCTTTGCTCCCTAGTCTTCCTCAGTTTCTCTCTTATAGTATACCTTCTTGGCTTCTCTGACTAAACCTCTCAAAGTCATATCTTGTAATCCATCTAAGCATTGTAACTGTCTTTTAATATCCAGAACAGCTTGCCCAATAAAGGCCACCATGACAGATGCCTTTTGATTCTCTCCCTGAGGATCGAAAGGAGTAAATCTCCTATATGCCTCCATAATTCTCTGTAGGAACATGGAGGGACATTCATCAGTCCCTTGAATAATCTCTCTTACCTTGGCCAAAATAGTTGGTCGCCTAGCGGCCACTAAGATACCCACTATTAGAGCCCGGCAATAAGAGGAAGGATGCTCATTACCTTCACAGGTTTTGGGGTCCCAGTTGGGTCGGTGCAAGGGAAAGGCGGCTTTGCATATGTTGGGAAGTTTTGTCGGTCACCCATCTGGTCCGAGAATATTTTTTTCTAGAATCCAGGAAGATTCTCTTTTGTTCCTCTGTCATGAAGAGAGTCCCTAGGAGTTGTTGGCAGTCATCCCAAGTAGGCTGGTGTGAAAACATCAATGACTCAACCACACCTGAGACCCAGGTGGGGTCCTCGGTAAAAGGGGGATTGTTTTTTTTCCAGTTATTTAGGTCTGAAGAGGAGAAAGGTAAATACTGGTAGGCTTGCATTTTTCCCCCACGGTTGTCATCAATCATTGTTCCTTAGAAATGGAGAGGGAGCATCACGTGAGTTCTAGGGATTTCAATCATTCAACGCCGGCAAATTCCTTTAGCCGGGCCAGCAACCTCCAGGAAAGGAGGGGCTGTGTTTTCCGCAGGGGAGTTATCTGGAGTGCGCTGGGCTCGCTTAGCTTCCTCCAATGGCGGAGAGGCTGAGACAGCAGCAGGGGAATTACTTAGAGGGTGTTGGGGGTTGGGGGACGAGGGCAGGGAATAAGTAGTAGGACGAGAGTCCAGTAGAGTAAAATCTTGTGACTCAGGGAGCACAGAGGTTGAAGGAGGAGGAGAAGCAGAAGGTTTGAGAAAGCATGAGGGAAGGAGTAGGAGCGGGGGCAGGGGCAAGGAAAAGCTTCACACATGGAGGAGGAGAATTGCAGAGGTCCTGCAATGTTAAGATATATGTCTCTTGATCCTGATGTCTATGTGGCGCTGGCTGAAACTCAATATCTCTGACTTTTTAAATTAGTGGGAAGTAGAAAGATCCTTCTAGGGGCCATCTGAATCCAAAGGTGGGCCATTCTGAGGCACAGAGAGTCTGCCAGGTCCAGCGGTTTACTGAAAAAGAAAGATTCTGAGCCCTTAAGCGGACTTTGGTGCAATGATCAAGGGTCAGGGAAAGAGGCATTGAAGTGCTCTATCCCGTAATGAAAGATAAACAATCAGTAAAAGCAACGACACACGACACAGACAAGACAATACAATAAAGACAGGCAATGGACGTCCAACACTGAGACCAGGACTGAGTAGCCGGCAAAACCCGATGGGCTGGCAATACCGAATCTGAAACAAAATATCACTGAGTCGAGGAGACTATTGTTCCTCGATTTCCCGAGTCCTCTGGGGAGTCCCCCAGTGACGTGGCCTGTGGCTCTATGACATGTCTGTCAGCCACCGTCGGAGAGAGCTCACACTCTTCATCAACAGCCATTTTGCCAAGCCCTAACCTGAAACCTGAAACTAGAAAGAGGCACGTTACATACCCCGAGAGGAGCCCGTTGGGGTCTCTCATCTGCCGCTGCTGGATCTCAGTAGAACCTCCATATGTAAAGGTCGGGCGAGCGTCCGGGGAAGAAACCACCAAGAGACTGTCTCATGCAAAAGCAAAGGGTTTATTATGGGTCCAGCATGCTGGGGCTCAGAGTTCACTTGAATAGAGCAGAGAGCCCTGAGAACAGCTTAAGCAGAGCTTATATACTTTCCTTGGAGAGGGCAGGGCAGGATGTTTATTGATGGGTCCGGGCGAGTGAGCTGTTTGTGGGCAACCGAGTGAGGAATTACTTTCTGCAGTTTGGCAGCTGAGGACAGCACATTCTGGGAACAAGATTAGCAAACAGTTCTCAAGATATCAACAGTGTTTTATTAAGCATACAGAAAACAGGAAGTGATAAGTACCTATTTTATTAACCTTTCACTACCGACTACACTTTGCCAGATTTCCTAATGTCTCTATTGATATCTGCTTTCCTACATATTTTCCCCAGTTCATCATTGTGACTGACTCTTCACATGTGGTGACATTTACATTCACTCAATACCCGAAACCCTATAGCTAAAGAACTTTTGGTCCCAATCCTATGCTCACTCTCCTTTCTAAACCTACCGACTATCTTCCTAATCCTACGGATTATCCCTTTTTGACTGGAAGTTCTCTTTGACAATCAATCATCCAAAATACACGGACCTTTGCCATTGTATATTGATGTATCTGAGACATCTGTGCAGAAAATAAATCAAAGCTCAGTATCACAATCAAGGTCCCAATGCTCTTCTGGGCTTCAAATCTTACCTAGATTTCTGTTTTCATACTTAATTTCCACCTATATATTCTTGTAAATATCGCAGGTTTTCAATAACATTATTCATCCAGCAGAATGATTCCTAATGCAAATTGAACCTGTTATTAACCCTAACCATACACTGTTCCCTCAATCTAACTTTACAGAAGAGCAGGGACAGAGTAGGTCTTAAAATACAGGAATGTAGGGGAATTTCCTATTGCTAAGAAACTCAAAGGTATATGCAAAAATGATCCCTGGAGAAGTTGTAGGAAGCTATGAAGGAACTGAGTGAGCAAAAGTCATCTTCTCTTGCAAACAACCTGGTCAGGATGAAGGGATATGTCTGAATCAGCCTCTCTCTTCTTAATGTAGAGAAGAAGGACCAAACCAGGCTGTGTGGAGAGCTGTTCCCGGTTGCCTATGGTTAATATACCATTCTAACTTGTGAAACTGTCACAGGAAGTAGGGGCAGCCTTCATTTCAGGGGACCCTTGTAAGCAACTGTTAGGACAAAGTGGTTGCCAAGGGTGTGAGCTCATTCAGTTCCTGAAGGAAGTGACCTCAGACCTCACCTCACATCCTTGTTAATAGAACTCTCTGAACTTGGGATCAAGGAAGCCAGGCACCCAAATCCCATTCCAGTCCCAGTAGCAGTGGTCTCACTTCTTTGGATTTACCAAGGACAGAATCAGTCTTTGTTGGTACCTACTGATATGAGGATGGCCAAAAGCCAGGAAAGCTCTGAAGAGTGGCCTTTCCTGAGAAAGCAGGTAGTGGATCACCGCTGCCTCCTGACAACTTTACAGAGTTGGCCAAGGAAACCAGATCTGAAACAGGACAGGCAATTTCGGGGGAACATAGTATGGCCCAATAGTCAGAGGACACTCCGGATAGTCAGAGACCTTCTTGGGGGAAGAAGGTGCTTTGTGGGTGTGGGTGTGTGTTTGTGCTTTTGTCTCATGATCTCAGAATAAGTAGGAATGGTGGTTTGTTTGGTTTGGAGTGAACTGTTTCTAATAAGTGATTTGATAAGGCAAGTGTTTCTATGTCTGTGTATCCCATTGTGTCCGTGGTTGTAAACATTAGAAAAGAGAATGCATGAATGGATGTGTCCTGTCTGGTAGAAAGCTTCCCAGAATTCATCCAGCCGAATATATGAATGCACTGCAGCTTCCCTTATCGATGGGCAACACCTGCTATTTTCCTAAGTTCTGGTTTTATTTTTGAATTCTGGCCACTCTCCAGAATAGGCTCATGGTTTTGTGTCCAAGAGCAGTACCACCTTCAAGCTCTGTGACATGGCCATGTACTGGATAGCTGAAGGGAATGGCGAGCAACTAAGAAAACTCAGATATCAGTGTGACCAGTAAAGTCTCAGTGGAAAAACCGTGCTTTGGGCCTTTTCTTACCTTTTGTTCTATTCCCCTGTATGTCAGGAATTTCTTTGCCTCAGGCCACCCCTTCGTGAAGCCAGAAGAAAACATTTTTCAAATGGAAATGAATGGGCCTCACCTGTGGCTCTTTGCCTAATTGCTTTAGAAAGGGGTGTGTCTGAATCAGCCTCTTGGTCCTGTGTGAGGCTGTGGCTTAGATTCTTAGCACCTGATCGATATAAAGAAAGATCCCATGTGTGAATCCAAAACCAAAATGCCCAAAAGAGGAGTCATTGAGCATAAAGTCTCTTGCCTTCCACTGTAAGGTTCCTGACCTCCATCAAGTGAGAATAGGGATCCTTTGGGTCAAATGATTTCTTCAAAGCCCTGCACATGCTAGCCCAGAGGTGCTTGTGTTTTCTCATGACTCCAATTCACATAAAGATTCTAAACCCCACTGTCAGTAGGCCTCAAATTGGAGAAGCAGAGCAGTATTACGGCAGGCCTATTTGATCACTCCTGGGTCACAGGAAGGGTGTCCAGGCCACCCTGACATTAGGAAAATAAGGGGCAAGGAAGCCTATTTTGGACACTGTCTTGGACTGTGTCCTTCATGGAAACTTCCAGCCAGAGGTTAAGATGAGTGTCTATATGCAATAAGATGAGGTTCATGTGGGAATGTTTTGGTTTAATTTTGGTCATTTGTGTTGGGGTTGGAAGAGATGAGTAGGTCAACCAGGACTTGAAATCTGGTGTGATTCCCCTTAGAGACTGAGTTATGGAACTGAACTCAGAGAAGTATTGGCATGAATTGTGATGAGTTTTTAGGAGGCCACATATGAGACTCGCCCTTGGAAACTGAGACCTAGGCCCAGGGTGGCTTTCCACAGAGCACTGGGAATCTCACCCAGGATATCACAAGATTTTATTCTGAAAGACTTGGCAGCCATAGTCAAAACACACATAGACCTCACACTGTAGACCTCAATGGGCCTGGCTTTATGTGACCTTTTGGCGACTCTTTGGGAAGACTTGCCTGTGAGTGTCCTCCAGAGATTTCATTGAAATGAGCTTCCTCACAATTTAATGGTTCCTAAATGAATTGAAACCTACAGTGCCTCCAACTTCCACATTGAAAAATAGCTAGATAAATACCATGAAATTTTTGAAATTCCTATGACCAGGTGGCACTGGAGAACCTTTGTATGCCCTGTTGCTGATCATGAGTGTACCAGAAAGTGCCTTTATTGACTGAGTTTCATTAAAATGGTGTAGAACAGAGATGCCAGTAAGTTGGATACTCCTCAATTGTAGGCGCAAGCTGTGGTGTGCAGGTTTGTGATAAAACATCCATGGTGGGGCCATGTTTATCTGCCATTGCTTCCAAATGGCATGTGACTGACGTGGTGCAGCCAGGAAACCCTTATATGTAAAGGCATATTGGTATATGGAGAATTTTTAGGGCAATGTTCAGAATCAGGTTGCTATGGACAAGGGGACAATCTATGTGGGCTAGAAGCCTGGTTGGTGCATTCTCCTGCAGACCATGACCCACTACACATGACAGAACTCCCTCCAGCACTGTGTCCCAGTTCAACTCCTTGTATTTCGTGACAAAATACCAAACTCCCAGTGCAGCAGCAAGAAACACCATGAAAAGTGGAGAATGACCAAATGCCTTCACAGTCCACACGGGGAGACTCTTAGACCCCAGTGGTCACAGTTTACCTACAAAGAGATAATTCAGTACTGTAGCCTAGTGTTCATTGGAAAATAAGAAACCACGTCCTCCAGGTCACATAGATGTAGACCCAGCTCTGATGGTCTCACTAGAAAGAAAGCTAAAGCTCCTGACAACAACATATATTTTGAGTTCCCAACCTCAGAGGCAGTTTCTCAAGAAGTCTTTAGGCCAGCAGAGCTCCAAGTTTGTGGAGTGTTTACCTTGTCCCTTACATTTGGAAACTCCTCTACCACATCCAAGGTTGTGAACTCCTTTGCATTTTCCATTCCAGATATATATTCACAGATTTTCTAACTCTTCTCCTCTCATTGTGTCCTATTTGGGGCGAAGGTAATGTGAAGCCATTGTTCTGCATGAGAGTGGGAAATTTATTGTGTAGCCCATATTTGCATACACATTGGATTCATTTTCCTTTTTTCCATTCAAAATACTGAATCCCTGACACTAACCCATACCCTACAAGACTCTGACTACTAATCCTGCTATGATGGAGAATAATAACACAAACAGAATAGAAATACAAGCCATTCAGAGGAGGCATGGTGTACAGTTGGACTTGCCTTTTGCATGATAAAGGTAGGTGTTATATATCTAGTCCATTTTTCATTGAAATAGTTCACTATGTGTTTTTTTTCCTTTAATTTTTATTGTTGGTTGTTCAAAATTTACCTATTTCTTGACATATCATATTTCACACTTTGATTCAAGTGGGTTATGAACTCCCATTTTTACACCGTATAAAGGTTTCAGCATCACATCTGTTACACATCCACTGTTTTACGTATTGCAATACTAGTGTCTGTTGTAATCTGCTGTATTTCCTATCCTCTACTATCCCCCATCCCCTCCCCTCCCATCTTCTCTCTCTACCCCATCTACTGTAATTCATTTCTCCCCCTTTTCCCTCACTTCCTCTTGTATGTAATTTTGTATAACCATGAGGGTCTCCTTCCATTTCCATGCAATCTCCCTTCTCTTTCATTTTCTCTTCCACCTGTCACCCCTGTTTAATCTTAATCTTCTTCTCATGCTCTTCCTCCCAACTCTGTTCTTAGTTACTCTCCTTATATCAAAGAAAACTATTGGCATTTGTTTTTTTAGGGATTGGCTAGCTTCACTTAGCATAATCTGTTCTAATGCCATCTATTTCCCTGCAAATTCTATGATTTTGACATTTTTTAATGCAGAGTATTACTCCATTGTGTATAAATGCCACATTTTTTTTCCATTCATCTATTGAAGGTCATCTAGGTTGGTTCCACACTCTTGCTATTTTGAATTGTGCTGCTATGAACATCAATGTAGCAGTGTCCCTGCAGCATGCACATTTTAGGTCTTAGGGAATAGACCGAGAAGGGGAATAGCTGGGTCAAATGGTGGTTCCATTCCTAGCTTCCAAGAAATCTCCATACTTCTTTCCAAATTGGCTGCACCAATTTGCAGTCCCACCAGCAATGTACAGGTGTACCCTTTTCCCCACATCGTCGCCAGCACTTGTTGTTTGACTTCATAATGGCTGCCAATCATACTGGAGTGAGATGGTATCTTAGGGAGGGTTTGTTTTCTATTTTTCTGACTGCAAGAAATGGTGAGCATTTTTTCATGTACTTATTGATTGATTGTATGTCCTCATCTGAGAAGTGTCTGTTCAGGTCCTTGGACCATTTGTTGATTGGGTTATTCGTTTTCTTATTGTTTAATTTTTTGAGTTCTTTGTATACTCTGGATATTAGGGCTCTATCTGAAGTGTGAGGAGTAAAGATTTGTTCCCAGGATGTAGACTACTTATTTACCTCTCTTATTGTTTCTTTTGATGAGAAAAACCTTTTTAGTTTGAGTAAGTCCCATTTGTTGATTCTAGGTATTAACTCTTGTGCTATGGGTGTCCTATTGAGGAATTTGGAGCCCAACCCCACAGTATGTAGATCATAGCCAACTTTTTCTTGTATCAGATGCTGTGTCTCTGATTTGATATCAAGCTCCTTGATCCATTTTGAGTTAACTTTTTTGCATGGCGAGAGAAATGGATTCAGTTTCATTTTGTTGCATATGAATTTCCAGTTTTCCCAGAACCATTTGTTGAAGACGCTATCCTTCCTCCATTGCATGCTTTTAGACCCGATTGGCATTGCATTTAACATATAGAGAACTTTTGGTTATATTGCCATTTTGATGATGTTAGTTCTGCCTATCCATGAACATAGTATATTTTTCCATCTTCTAAGATCTTCTGCTATTTCTCTCTTTAGGGTTCTGTAGTTTTCATTTTATAAGTCTTTCACCTCTTTTGTTAGGTTGATTCCCAAGTATTTTTTTTTTTTGTGGATATTTTCAATGGAGTTGTTGTCCTCATTTCTATTTCAGAGGATTTGTTGCTGATATACAGGAATGCCTCTGATTTATGCGTATAGATTTTATATCCTGCCACTTTGGTGAATTCATTTATTAGCTCTAATAGTTTCTTTGTATACCTTTTTGGGTCTGCTAAGTATAGAATCATGTCATCTTCAAATAGTGATAATTTACGTTCTTCTTTTCCTATTTTTATGCCTTTGATTTCTTTAATCTCTCTAATTGCTCTGGCCAGTGTTTCGAGAACTATGTTGAATAGAAGTAGTGAGAGAGGGCATCCCTATCTTCTTCCAGATTTTAGAGGGAATACCTTCAATTTTTCTCCATTCAGGATGATGCTAGCCTGAGACTTAGCATAGATTGCTTTTACATTATTGAGGTATCTTCCTGTTATCCCTAGTTTTTCCAGAGTTTTGAACATAAAGGAATGCTGTACATTGTCGAATGCTTTTTCTGCATCTATCGAGATGATCAAATGGTTCTTATTTTTAAGTCTATTTATGTGATGAATAACATTTATTGATTTCTGTATAATGAAGCAGCCTTGCATCCCAGGGATGAATCCTACTTGATCATGGTGCACAATTTTTTTAATATGTTTTTGTATCCGATTCCCCACAATTTTATTGAGGATTTTTGCATTTTTCCTGAAATAGCTTGAAAAGTATTGGTATTAGTTCCTCTTTAAAGGTTTTGTAAAACTCTGCTGTATACCCATCCGGTCCTGGGCTTTTCTTAGTTGGTAGTCTTTTGATGGTTTATTCTATTTCCTCAATTGTTATGGGTCTGTTTAGGTTGCCTATATCCTCCTGACTCAATCTGGGCAGATTATATGACTTGAGAAATTTATCGATGCCTTCACTATCTTCTATTTTATTGAAGAATAAGAATTCAAAATAATTTCAGATTATCTTCTGTATTTCTGAACTATCTGTTGTGATACTGAGTTCTCCCTCTTCTTTTCTTTGTCAGCTTGGCTAAGGGTCTGTCGTTTTGATTTATTTTTTCAAAGAACCATCTTTTAGTTTTGTCAATTTTTTCAATTGTTTCTTTTGTTTCGATTTCATTAATTTCAGCTCTGATTTTAATTATTTCTTGCCTTCTACTTCTTTTGCTATTGTTTTGCTCTTCTTTTTCTAGGATTCTGAGATGAAGTATGAGATCATTTATTTGTCGTTTTTTTTTTTCCTTTTTTTAAGGAATGAAATCTAAGCAATTAATTTTGTTCTTAGAACTGCTTTCAATGTGTCCCATAGATTCCGATATGTTATGTCTGTGTTTTCATTTATCTCTAAGAATTTTTTAATTTCCTCCTTGGTGTCTTCTATAACCCATTGATCATTCAGTAACCTATTTTTCATTCTCCAAGTGATACATGATTTTTCCTTCTTTCTTTTATCGTTGATTTTCAGTTTCATTTCATTATGATCAGATAAGATGCCTGGTATTATATCTACTCCTTTATATTGTCTAAGAGTTGCTCTGTGACATAATATATGATTTATTTTTTGAGAAGTATCCATGTGCTGCTGAGAAAAAAGTGTCGCTGCTTGATGTTGGGTGGTATATTCTATATATATCATAAGTCTGGGGTATTAATTGTGTTATTGAGTTCTATAGTTTCATTATTCAACTTTTGTTTGGAAGATCAGTCCAATAGTTAGAGAGGTGTGTTTCAGTCTCCCATGAGTATTGTATGGTGGTCTATTAGAGTCTTGAACTTGAGAAGAATTTGATTGATGAACATAGCTGCACCAATGTTTGGGGCATATATATTTATGATTGTTATGTCTTGTTGGTGTATGGTTTCCTTGAGAAGTATGTAGTGTCCCTCTTTATCCCTTTCGATTAACTTTAGCTTGAAATCTATTTTATTTGATATGAGTATGGACACATCTGCTTGTTTCTGAAGTCCATATGGGTGATATGATTTTTCCCAACTTTTCACCTTCAGTCTATGTATATCTTTTCCTAACAAATACGTCTCCAGTAGGCAGCATATTGTTGGGTCTTGTTTTGTGATCCATTCTACTAGCCTGTGTCTCTTAATTGGTGAGTTTAAGCCATTAACATTTAGGGTTATTATTGAGATATGGGTGGTTCTTCCAGCCATATTTGTATATTTATGTTACTAAACTTGGTTTGTTTTCCTCCTTGATTATTTTCCCCCCTTTACTGTCCTACCTCCCACTGTTGGTTTTCATTGTTATTTTCCATTTCCTCTTCCTGTAATGTTTTGCCAAGGATGTTTTGAAGAAATCATTTTCTAGCTGCAAATTCTTTTAACTTTTGTTATCGTGGAAAGTTCTAATTTCATCTTCTATCCTAAAGCTTAATTTCGCTGGATACACAATTCTTGGATGGAACGCATTTTCTTTCAGTGTTTGAAAAATGTTATTGCAGGATCTTCTAGCTTTCAGAGTCTGTGTTGAAAGATCAGCTGTTACCCTGATTGGTTTACCACTAAATATAATCTGCTTTCTTTATCTTGTAGCTTTGAAAATTCTCTCCTTATTCTGTATGTTGGGCATCTTCGTTATAATATGTCTAGGTCTGGAGCTCTTATAATTTTGCACATTTGGCATCCTGTAAGCTTCTTGCAGGCCCGGCGGCAATGCCCCTCCCCCAACCAGGGCGATGTGTCTTCCACGGTGGCGGGACACTGGTCCTGTTCAGCCGGTGGGTCGCAGGTCCGCCTACCTTGAAGGAGCGATTGGCAGATCTGCCCCTCCCTCTATCAATGTGTTTTTAAAGTTGACAAATATGTGAATTCCTGTCTCCCTTTCTCTGTAGCATATTCAGCACATGTATTTTTATATGCACATATAGAATCCTACCTGGTATCACACGTACATTTTTGTGAGGCTGCTGACTTGGCAGATACAAATTATGAGAAGAGATCACTCCTCCTAAACGCTGTTGGAACTGAAAATTTAAGCTATGGGTGAGCTTCCTAGGTGAACAATATTAAACATAAATCCACGCTCAGTAAAATGAAGATTTTTGGATCTGTGGATGATATATATTTCATGAAGAATTTCAATTGGCATATGTATTGCTACTTTTTAATGTCTGTTGTGTGTGTGTGTGTGTGTGTGTGTGTGTGTGTGTGTATATACACACACTCTCCATATATTTCAAAATATGAAATAGATGTGTCTTATGTACAGTCCCAAAACTTATTCATATTCATGTATGTGGAATTATAATCAAATTTTCACAAGATTATTCTCAGAAATATTCATCTACCTGAAATACATATTTGTTTCTTAGGTCTGAAAACTAACTTCAGTGAATGGTGCATTCAAATCCTAATATTTCTAAATCAACTGACTCTGTTTAACATCAATGCAAGAAGAATCCTATGAGACATGATGTTTATTTTGACGTTCATTTTTACTCAACACTGGCACATTACTACTCCTTCAGTTAATGCACATAATAGGATATATATTTCATCTACAAGCTCGCAAATTTATAGGCATTTGTTTCACTTTCAGTCACTTCCTGCTTCAGAACACATGTATTTCTCCAGGTTTCTTGACTGGTCTTTTTATGAGACTTTTTTCCAAACAAATTATTTTCAATTTCCATAATCAATTTGAAGCAAAACTCACACACTCTTCATGATAAACCATAATCCTCATATTACCATTAGATGTAAAACGGGTTGGAATGAATGGTTGTATATCAATATAAGATTTCCTGTATATTTTCACATTTCAATTCAATCCATTATTTAAAATTGGAACCAGTTATATTATTTATTCACAGTATGGTCTATACATGCATATTCTCCATATTCAAAGACAAAGAGTACACCTGTTTGTACCCCGAATACTAATTTATACGTCTTCAAAATATTGCTCCCAGAAATGGTGGAAGAAATACTCAGGTCACCTTATCTACATATACATTGTATCACAGTAATATTCTGGACACAAAAAGCAAAAGTCACACTTATGATTGTACCAAAGCCTAAATGGAAACTGAACATGGATTACTAAAAACATCCAGGTTCAGGTTGCCTAATAGTCTCAAATATCAATCCTACTGGTGACTACCTATTTGTTTCTTCCTAAGATTATATATTCAACCTAAATGCAGTAAATAATGTCTAATCCCATCACTCACTTTATACTTTGCCTGATTTCCTAATGTCTCTATTGATGTCTGCTTTCCTAAATATTTTCCCCAGTTCACCATGTGAGTGACTCTTCACATGTGATGATATTTACTTTCACTCTTTAACCGAAACCCTATTGATAAAGAATTTTTGGTCCAAATCCTGTACTCACTCTTCTTCTGAAAGCTACTGACAATCTTCCTAATCTTACTGAGTTTCCATGTTTGAGTGGAAGTTCTCTTTTTCATTCAATCATCCAAGGTACAAGGTCCTATGCCATTGATTATCGATTTATCTGAGACATATATGCGGAACATAATTCAAAGCTAAGTATCACAATCAACAGCTCAATGCCCTTATGAGCTTCAAATCTTACCTAGATTTCTGTTTTCATACTTATATTTTATGTCTATGTTTTAATAAATGTCACAGGTTCCCAATACCATTATTCATCCAGCAGAATGATTCCTAACCCAAATCAAACATGTTATTAAACCCTAAACATACACTCTTCCCACAATCTCACTTAACAAAAGACCAGGGACAGTGTTGATCTTACAATACAGGAATGTAGGGGATCTTCCATATGCTGAAAACCTAAAAGGTCCATGCAGATGTGATCCCTGGAGAAGATATAAACAGCTATGAAGGACCTTAAAGAGCAAAACTCATCTTCCATTGCAAACAACCTGGTCAGGATGAAGGGTTGTATCTGAATGAGCCTCTCTGTTCTCAATGTAGAGAAAATGGACCTTACCAGGCCTGTGTGGAGAGCTGTTCCTGGGTGCCTATGGTTGATTCACCATTCTAACTTGTGAAAGTGTCACAGGAAGTAGGGGCAGCCTCTATCTCATGGGACCCTTGGAAGCACCTGTTAGGACAAAGTGATTGCCAAGGCACTGTCCTCATTCACTACCTGAAGTAAGTGATCTCACCTCTCTTCCTTGGTGATGGAACTCTCTGAACTTGGGATGCAGAAGCCAGGCAACCAGAGCCAGTCCCAGTCCCAGTCCCAGTGAGGTCACTTGTTTGGATTTACCAAGGACAGAGTCAGTGTTTCCTGGAACCTACTGATGTGAGGATGGCCAAATGCCAGGAGAGCTTTGTAGAGGGGCCTTTCTTGAGAGAAAGGTACTTGCCCACTTCTGGCTCCTGACAACGTCACAGATTTGGCCAAGGAGACCATATCTGAGACAGGACAGGCCATTTGGGGGAACATAGTATGGCCTACCAGTCAGACGACACTCAGGATAGTCAAAGAATTACTTGGGGGAAGGAGGTGTCTTTGTGGGTGTGGGAGTGAGTTTGTGGTTTTTTCTCATGTTCTGAGAATAAGTAGGAAAGGCAGTTTGTTAGGTTTGGAGTGGACTGTGTCTAGTAATTGCTTTGACAATGCGAGTTTCTATGTCTGTGTAACTCTCTGTGTCCGTGGTTGTATTCATTAGAAAAGAGAATTCATCTATGGATGTGTCCTGTCTAGTAGAAAGAATTGCAGCATTTATCCTGCCTAATTTATGAATGGACTGTGACTTGCCTTATCAATGGGCAACACGTACTATCTTCCTAAGTTCCTGTTTTCTTTCTGAATCTGGCCACTCTCCAGAGTAGGCTCATCGTTTTTTGTCCAAGTTATGTACCACCTCCAACCTGTGTGACATGGCCATGTATTCTATAGCTGAAAGGAAAGGGAGCATCTCAGAAAACTCAGATATCAGTGTGACAAGGAAAGTCTCAGTGGAAAAAACCTGCTTTGGGCCTTTTGCATCCCTATTCCTCTGTTGCCCTGAATGTCAGGAAGGTCTTTGCCTCAGGCCACCCCTTTGTGAATCCTGAAGAAAACAGTTTTCAAATGGAAATGAATGGGAATCACCTGTGGCTGTTTGCTAAAATGCTTTGAGAGATATGTGTGTGAATCAGCCTCTTGGCCGTGCGTGAGGCTGTGTCTTAGATATTCAGCGCCTAATGGATCTTAAGAAAGATCCCATGTGTGCATCCAAAACCAAAATGTCTAAAAAAATCAGTCATTGTAGATGAAGTTTATTGCCTTTCTCTGTTAGGTTCCTGACCTCCATCAAGTTAATTTGGGGATCCTTTGAATTAATCGAGTTTTTCAAAGCCCTGCAGAGGCTAGCCCATAGGTGCTTGGGTTTTCTAATGAATCCAAATCACATAAAGAATCTATACCTGACAGTCAGTAGGCCTCAAATTGGAGAAGCAGAACAGTATTAGTGGCAGGCCTATTAAATCACTCCTTGTTTACAGGAAGGGTGCCCAGGTCACACTGACTTTAGGCAAATGAGGGCAAGGGAGATTATTTCAGACTCTGTCTTGTGCTTTACCCCTCATGGAAACCTCCAGCCAGAGGTAATGATGAGTGTCTATATGGAAGAAGATGAGGGCAATGTGGGAGTGTTTTGGATTTAATTGTGGTCATTTATTTGGCTGTTGGAAGAGATGACTGGGTCCACCTGGGCTTTAACTCGGGTTTGATTCATCTTAGAGACTCAGTTCTGGAACTGACCTCAGAGAAGTATTGACATGAATTGTGTTGGGATTTTAGGAGGCCACGCATTAGAGTTGCCCTTGGAAACTGAGATCTAGGCCCAGGGTGGCTTTCCACAAAGCACTGAGAATGTCAGCCAGGATATAACCTGATTTTATTCTGAAAGACTTGGCAGGCATATTTGAGAGTCAAAACACCCATGGACCTAACATTGTAGACCTCAATGGGCCTGGCCTTATGTGACCTTTAGGCCACTCTTTGGGAAGCCTTGCCTGTGAGAGTTCTCCAGATCTTTCATTGAAATGAGCTTCCACAACATTTAATGGTTCATGAATGAATTGAAACCCACTGTGGCTCCAAATTCATCTTTGAAAAATGGCTAGATAAATACCATGAAATTTTTAAAATTCCCATGACCAGGTGGCACTGGAGAACAGTTAGATCTCCTGATGCTCATCATGAGTGTACCAGACTGGGCCTTGGTTTACTGGGTTTCATGAAAATGGCATAGAACAGAGATGCCAGTAAGTTGGAACCTTCTGAGTAGTGCGCCTTGACCAGGTGTAGGCAGGTGTGTGACAAAACATCTGTGGTGGGGCCATGTGGATCTGCCATTGGCTTCAAAATAGCATGTGATTGACTTGCAGCAGCCAGCAGACCCATTTATGTAAAGGCACCTTGTTATATAGAGAGGTTTCAGGGCAATGTTCAGAATTAGGTTGCAATGGAAAAGGGGGCAATGTAGCAAGCAATGAGTGATAGAAGCCTGGATGGTGCACTCTCCTGCAGACTCTAACCCACCACAAGTGACAGACCTCCCTGCAGCACTGTGTCCCAGTTGAACTCCTTGTATTTTGTGAAGCAAATATCAAACTCACTGTGCAGCAGCAAGAAACACCACGAAAAGTGGAGGATGACCAAATGGCTTCACAGCGACATGGGGAGACACTAAGCCCCCAGTGGCCACAGTTTACCTACAATAAGAGAATTCAGCACTGCTGCCTCAGGTTCATTGGAAAATAAGAAAACATGTGGTCCAGGTCACATAGATGCAGACCCATCTTTGATGGTCTCACTAAATAGAAAGCTAAAACTTCTGACAACACCTTATATTTCAAGTGCCCAATCTCACATGCAGTTTCTCAAACAGTCTTTAGGCCAGAAGAGCTCCATGTTGATGTTGTGTTTACCATGTCCCTTGCTTTTGGAAACTCCTTTACCATCTCGAAGTTTGTGAACTCCTGAGCATTTTCCATTCCAGACATGTATTCACAAATTTTCTAACTCTTCTCCTCTAATTGTGTCTTACTTGGAGCGAAGGTAATGTCAAGGCATTCTTCTGGATCAGAGTGGGAAGTTTTGGGTTGCACATATTTGCACACACATTCGATACAATTTCCAATTTTCCATTCAAAATACAGAATCCCTGACACTATCCCATACCCTACTAGACTCTGACTACTAATCCTAATATGATGGAGAAAAATAACACAAACAGAATATAAATACAAGCAGTTCAAAGGAGGCATGATGTATATTTGGACTTGCCTTTTGCATGATAAAGTTTATGTGTTATAAATCTAGTCAATTTTTAATTAAATAGTTCTCCATGTGTTTTTAAAGTTAAAAATATGTGTATTACGGTCTCCCTTTCTCTGTAGCCTATTCAACATATGTATTTTTATATGCACATACCGAAAGCTACCTGGTATCACACCTACATTTTTGTGAGGTGGCTTCCTCAGCAAATACAAATTGTGAGAAGAGATTACTCCTCATAAACGCTTTTGGAACTGAATATTCAACCTATGGGTGAACTTCCTAGTTGAACAAAATCATACATATATCCATATTCTGTAAAATATATATTTTTGCATTTGTGGATGATATATATTTCATGATGAATTTCGATTGGCATATATATTACTACATTTTAAAGTCTGTGTGTGTGTTTGGTGTGTGTGTGTGTGTGTGTATATATATATATATATATTCTCCAGATTTTTCAAAATATGAAATTTATGTGTCTTATTTAGAGTCCCAAAATTCATTCATGTTCATGTATGTGGATTTATAATAAAATTTTCACAAGATTATTCTCAGAAATATTCATCCACCTGAAATACACATTTGTTTAATAGTACTGAAAACTAACTACAGTGATTGGTGCCTTCAAATCCTAATATTTCTACAGTAACTGAACCAGTTTAACATCAATGCATGTAGAATTCTATTGGACATGATGTGTATTTTGACGTTCATTTTTATTCCACATTGGTACATTACTCTTTCTTAAGTTTATGGACATGATAGGACATATATTTCATCAACAATTTCGCAAATTTATAGGCATTTGTTTCACTTTCAATCGCTTCCTGCTTCAGAACACATGTATTCCTCCAGGTTTCTTGACTGGTCTTTTCATGAGACTTCTTTCCAAACAAATTATTTTCGATTTCCATAATCAATGTGAAGCAAAACTCACACACTTTTCATGATAAACCAAAATTCTCATATTTCCATTAAATGTATAATGGGTTGGAATGAATGATTGTATATTAATATAAGGTTTCCTATATATTTTCACATTTATTTCAATCTATTATTTCAAGTTGAAACCAGTTTTATTATTTATTCACAGTATGGTCTAATCATGCATTTCCTCTGTATTCATAGACACAGGGTGCACCTTTTTGTAGCCCCAATACAAATTTATACGTCTTCAAAATATTGCTTCCAGAAATGGTGGAAGAAATACTCATGTCACCTGATCTACATATACATTTCATCACAGTAATATTCTGGACACAAAATTCAAAGGTCACACTTATGATTCTACCAAATCCTAAATAGAAAGTGAACATGGATTACTAAAAACATCCATGTCCAGGGTGCCTTATGCTCTCAAATGTCAATCCTATTGGTGACTACATATTTGTTTCTTTCTAAGATTATATGTTCAACCTCAACCCTGTTGAAAATATCTAATCCTATCACTCACTTTATACTTTGCCTGATTTCCTAATGAATCTATTGATATCTGCATTACTACATATTTTCCCCACTTCATCATTGTTAGAGACCCTTCACATGTGCTGTTATTGAAATTCACTCTCTAACCGAAACCCTATTGCTAAATAACTTTTGGTCCAAATCCTATACTCATTGTTCTTCTGATACTTACCGACTATCTTCCTGATCCTACTGACTATCTCTGTTTGAGGGGATGTTCTCTTCTACAATCAATCATCCAAGGTACAAGTTCCTATGCCATTGTATATCAATTTATCTGACATATCTGTGCAGAACGTAATTCAAGCTAAGTAATCCAATCAAGGACCCAATGACTTTCTGGACTTTAAATCTTACCTGGATTTCTGTTTTCATACTTATATTTCACCTATATATTCTTGTAAGTATTGCAGTTACCCAATACCATTATACATCCCATAGAATGATTCCTAACCCAAATCGAACTGGTTATTAAGCCTAACCATACACTGTTCCCTCAATCTAACATTACAGAAGAGCTGGAACAGAGTTGTTCTTACAATGCAGGGATGGAGGGGATCTTCCACCTACTTAGAACCTCAATGGTCCATGCAGAAATTATCCCTGGAAAACATGTAGGCAGGTATGAAGAACCTGAGAGAGCAAAGGTCATCTTCCATGGCAAACAGCCTGGTCAGGATGAAGGGTTGTGTCTGAATCAGCCTCTCTCTTCTTAATGTAGAGAAGATGGACCAAATCAAGCCTGTGTGGAGAGCTGTTCCTGGGAGGCTATGTTTGATATACCATTCTAATTTGTGAAAATGTCACAGGAATTGGGGCAGCATCCATCTCATGGGACCCTTGGAAGCAACTGTTAGAGCAAAGTGGTTGCCAAGGCAGTGACCTCATTCAGTTCCTGAAAAAAGTGACCTCACCTCACTTCCTTTGTAATGGGACTCTCTGAACTTGGGAACCAGGGAGCTAGGCCCCCAGAGCCAGTCCCAGTCCCAGTTGGCACACTTGATTGTATTTACCAAGGACAGAGTCAGTCTTTATTGGTACCAACTGATGTGAGGATGGCCAAATGCCAAGAAAGCTATGAAGATGGGTGTTTCCTGAGAAAGCAGGTAGTTGTTCTGGCAAAGACACCAGATCTGAGAAAGTACAGGCCATTTCGGGGGAACATAGTATGGCCCACCAGTCAGAGGAAACTCCGGATAATCAAAGACCTACTTCTGGGAAGGAGGTGCTTTGTGGGTGTGGGTGTGAGTTTGTGGTTTTGTCACTTGTTCTGAGAATAGGTAGGAATAGTGGATTGTTTGTTTTTGAGTGGATTGTTTCTAGAAAGTCGTTTGACACGGCGAGGGTTTCTAAAAGTGTATCCCACAGTGTCTGTGGTTGTTGACATTTGAAAAGAGAATGCATCAATGGAAGTGCCTGTCTAGTAGAAAGCTTCCCAGCATTCATCCTGCGCAATTGATGAATGGACTGCAGCTTGCCTTATGAATGGACAACACCTACTATCTTCCTAAGCTCCAGTTTTCTTCCTGAATTCTGGCCACTCTCCGGAATAGTCTCATGGTTTGGTGTCCAAGATATGTACCGCCTACAAGCTTTGTTACATGGCCATGTACTGGATACCTGAAGGCAATGGGAGCATCTCAGAAAACTCAGATATCAGTGTGACCAGTAAAGTCTCAGTGGAGAAACCCTGCTTTGGGCCTTTTGCTAACCTATTGTTCTGTTGCCCTGAATGTTAGGAATTTCTTTGCCTCAGGTAACCCCTTTGTAAAGCCTGAAGAAAACAGTTTTCAAATGAAAATGAATGGGCATCACCTGTGGCTCTTTGCTTAATTGCTTAAAAAGGGATGTTTCTGAATCAGCCCCTTGGCCCTATGTGAGGCTGGGGCTTAGATTCTCGGCAACTGATGGATCTACAGAAAGATCCCATCTCTGAATCCAAAACCAAAATGGACAAAAGAGCAGTCAATGTGGATGAAGTCTCTTGCCTTCCTCTGTAAGTCCTGACCTCTATCAAGTGAGAATAGATATCATTTGGGTAAAATGAGTTCTTCAAAGCCCTGCAGAGGCTAATGCATAGGTGCTTGGATTTTCTCATGACTCCAATTCACACAGAGGAATTTATACTCAACAATCAGTAAGAGTCAAAATGGAGAAGCAGAGCAGTATTAAGGGCAGGCCTATTTGATCACTCCTGGTTCACAGGAAGGGTGTCCAGGCCAACCTGACTTTAGGCAATTGAGGGGTAAGTGAGCTTATTTTGGACACTGTCTTGGGCTGTACCCCTCATGGAAACCTGCAGCAAGAGGTTATGATGACTGTCTCTATGGCAGAAGATGAGGGTCATGTGGGAGTGTTTTGGTTTCAATTGCGGTCATTTGTGTGGCAGTGGAATAGGCCACTAATGAGATTCGCCCTTGTAAACTGAGATCTAGCCAACTCCTTGGGAAAAATTGCCTGTGAGAGTTCTCCAGAGCTTTTATTGAAATGAGCTTCCTCACCATTTAATGGTTCCTGAATGAATTGAAACCCACAGTGCTTCCAACTTCATCTTTGAAAAGTGGCTACATAAATACCATGAAATTTTTGCCATTCCAATGACCAGGTGGCACTGGAGAACCTTTGATGTCCTTTTGCTCATCATGAGTGTACCAGACAGTGCCTTGATTGTCTGGGTTTCATGAAAATGGTGTAGAACAGAAATGCCAGTAACTTGTAGCCTACTGAATAGTGGGCCTAGAGCGGTGGTGTGCAGGTGTGTGATAAAACATCTCTTGTGGGGCCATGTGGATCAGCCATTGCTTCCAAAGGGCTTGAGACTGACATGGTGCATCCAGCAGAAACTTATATGTCTGAAACCTCTCCATGTAAAGGCATCTTTTTATATGCAGATTTTCAGGGCAATGTTCAGAATCAGGTTGCTATGGTCAAGGGGGCAATCTATGTGGGATAGAATCCTGGTTGGTGAATTCTCCTGCAGACCCTCACCCACCACATATGATAGAACTCCCTCCAGCACTGGGTCTCAGTTGAACTCGTTTTATTTAGTGAAACAAATACCAAACTCCCAGTGCAGCGGCAAGAACCACCATGAAAAGTGGAGGATGATCAAATGGCTTCACAGTCCACACGGGAGGCACTTAGCCTTAAGTGGCCACAGTTTACCTACAAAGAGTGAATTCAGCACTGCCGCCTCATGTCTTTTGGAAAATAAGAAACCATGTCCTCCAGGTTACATAGATGCAGACACAGCTTTGATGCTTTCACTAGAAATGAAGCTAAAGCTCCTGACAAAACATATATTTCAAGGATCTTCTAGCTTTCAGAGTCTGTGTTGAAATATCATCTGTTATCCTGATTGGTTTACCCCTAAATGTAATCTGCTTCCTTTCTCTTGTAGCTTTTAAAATTCTCTCTTTATTCTGTATGTTGGGTATCTTCATTATAATGTGTCTAGGTGTGGATCTCTTATGATTTTGCACATTCGGCGTCCTGTTGGCTTCTAGGACTTGGGAGTCTGTCTCATTCTTCAAGTCTGGGAAGTTTTCTCGTATTATTTCATTGATTACATTGCTCATTCTTTTGGTTTGGACCTCTATACCTTCCTGTATCCCAATGACTCTTAAGTTTGGTCTCTTTATGTTATCCCATATTTCTCGGATGTTCTGTTCATTGTTTCTTAATAGTCTTGCTGAGCTGTCTATGTTCTTTTCAAGTTGAAATACTTTGTCTTCATTGTCTGATGTTCTATCTTCTAAGTGTTCTACTCTGATGGTAGTATTCTCAATTGAGTTTTTTAGTTGGTTTATTGCTTCCTGCATTTCTAGGATTTCTGTTTGTTATTTTTTACAACTTCTATCTCCCTGTAAATTGATCTTTTGCTTCTTGGATTTGTTTGTGTAATTCATTGTCGAAGTGATCTTTCATTGTCTGATTTTGCTGTCTAATGTCTTCCTTGAGACTCCAGATCATCTGAAGCATGTATATCCTGAGTTCTTTATCTGACATTCCATCTGCTGCAGCTATTACCTCTTCTGAAGTTGTGTTGACCTGCATTGCTTATGGTCCTTTTTTCTTTGTCTTTTCATACGGCTCGCGTTTCTTTCTGCTTGGTGAAACTGTTGTGATTTTGAAATTTTCCCCCTATATATTTATATTGCTCTTGTATATTTGAAAAGTCTTCCTTGCAGGGGCGGGGTGTGGCTGTACTGCTCCTCCAATTGGGGTGATCTATCTACCACGCTGATGGGCCGCTGGGCCTGTTCTCCTGATCGGTCACAGGTCTGCCTACCATGCAGGCGCGGGAGGCGGCTCTGCTCAGCCCCTCCTCCAATTGGTGTGACGTGTCTACAACACCCATGGACCCCTGTGGTGTTCTGCCAATCGGTCGCAGGTCTGCCTACGTTGGAGGCGCGGGCAGCGGCTCTGCTCTGCCCCTACTCCAATTGGGGTGACGTGACTACCACGCCGGCGGGTGGGTGGGCCTGTTCTGTGGTCGGTCGCAGGTTTGCCTACCTTGCGGGCATGGGTGATGGATCTGCTCTGCCCCTACTCCAAATGGGTGAAGTGTCTGCCGCGCTGACAGGCCGCTGGGCCTCTTCTGCTGGTCGGGTGCAGATTTGTCTACCTTGGGGGCGCGGGTGGTGGCTCTGCTCTGCCGCTACTCCAATTGGGGTGTTGTGACTACCAAGCCGGTAGGTTGCTGGGCCCTTTCCGGGGACGTGCAAAGAATCTGCTCTGCCCCTACTCCTATTGGGATGACGTGACTACCATGCCGGTGGGCCACTTGGATTGTACTAGGCGCGGGAGAAGGCTCTTCTCTGCAACTACTCCAATTGAGGTGACGTGACTACGACGCCTGCTGGTCACTGGGCCTGTTCTGGGCACCTGCGGCGGCTCTGCTCTTCCTCTATTCCAACTGGGGTGAAGTGATTATCATGCAGGTGTGTCACTGGGCCTGTTCCAAGCATGAGCAGCGGCTCTGCTCAGCCCCTCTGGCTTGATGACAAAGTGAAAGAGACTCGGGTGTTTGTGACTCACTTTCTTTACCAGGAGACTAACTGTTTCTGTCACCGCTGGTATCAATGAAGTTATCTCCTCCGCTGCTTTCTGATGACATCAGATCTCTGCCATGTTGTTATCCCATGCAAAAGGCAGCATTTCGTTACCTTTGCTGGGTGACCAAAGCAATGGGTGAGTCCTGACTTGCCCTCACAAGCCCCGTCTCAATCCTGTTGCCACTGCCTATGAAGGCTCGGTTGATATTTACCTCCACATTATTCAGCAAGACCCGGACCGGGAAGCAGTTTCCACGGGTTCTTTAGCCCTGAGCAAGATCAGTTCGGGGAGGCCAAATTTGGCCGCTCTGGGCTCAGTGTATGTTCTAATAGGAGCAGGCTCCAAGACGCAGTTTCTGCGGGTTCTTTAGCACTGAGCCTGAGTAATTTGTCTGCGAGACAAAGGTGAATGACATCCTGAAATTACCTGTTCTATAGCTGAATGAGCTGCGATCAGTCGAAAACAGGGATGGTGACATCAGCTCTTCAAGATGGTGGACGCTGGCTTCCTCTGTGGTCTGACCGGTATGGAGAACGGAATTGGAGCGCATCCATCCCCGTCTCAATCCCAGAATTCAGCACTGAGCACAGTAATTGCATAGCTGGCAGGAGCCCATAGAATCCGCACCACTGTATATTTGCAATGCTATCTCGTCGTTTCTCAGTGCGCGCCACAGACTCTAGCTGCAAGGCAATTTGCTGAATAAGCAGCATGACCCTCCGTGCGGACAAATCACTCGCGTTTGAGCCCCCGTAGCTGATCCTCGTGAGATGGATATATCTCCACTAGGTTTTGGAGCACCTCAAATTTATTGGAAATTCCTAACAAGATAGGTTTCAGCCGTTCTAACTCGTCATTCTCTCGCACAGTGATGCGGTACATGGGGGTAATGCACTCCATTCGCCGCCATCATGTGATCACCCAAAGTTAGTTTTCAGTACTAGGAAAAAAATATGTATTTCAGGTGGAGGAATATTTCTGAGAATAATCTTGTGAAAAGATGATTATAAATCCACATACATGAATATGAATGAATTTAGGGAGGGTATAAAAAGAAAAATATACTAAATATTTTGAAAAATCTGGAGAGTGAATATATATATATATATATATATATATATATATATATATATATACACAGACACACACACACAGACATTAAAAAGTAGCATTATGTATGTGAATTGAAATTCACCATGAAATATATATCATCCACAGATCCAAAAATATTCATTTTAATGTACATGGATTTATGTTGTTCAACTAAGAAGCTCACCCATATGTTGAATTTTCAGTTCCAACAGCGTTAAGTAGGAGTGATCTCTTCTCACAATTTGTATCTGCCAAGCCAGCCACCTCACCAAATGTACGGCTGATACCAGGTAGAATTCTATATGTGCTTATAAAAATACATGTGATGAATAGGCTACAGAGAAAGGGAGACAGTTAATCACATATTTGTTAACTTTTAAAACACATGGAGAACTATTTCAATTAAAATTCGCTAGATTTATAACACCTACCATTTATCATACGAAAGGCAAGTCCAATTATACACCATGCCTCCTGTGAACCTCTTGTATTTGTATTCTGTTTGGGTTATTATTCTCCATCAAATTAGGATAAGAAGTCAAAGTCTAGTAGGGTATGTGTTAGTTTCAGGGATTCATTATTTTGAATGGAAAATTGGAAAATGTATCCAATGTGTATGCAAATATGTGCTACACAAATATCTTCCCACTCTCATTCAGAACAATACCTTGACATTACCTTCGCCCTACATAAGACATAATTAGAGGAGAAGATTTAGAAAATCTGTGAATACATTTGTGGAATGGAAAATGCTCAGAAGTTCACAAATTTGGAAGTGGTAGAGGAGTTTCCAAAAGTAAGGGACAGAGTAATCACTCCAAAAACATGAAGTTCTGCCAGCCTAACATCTGAAGAAACTGCCTCTGAGTTTGGGCAATGAAATATATGCTGTTGTCAGAAGCATTAGTTTAATATGTAGTGAGACCATCAAATCTGGTTCTGCATCTATGTGACCTGGAGGACATGGTTTCTTATTTTCCAATGAACATGAGGCATCAGTGCTGAATTTTCTATTTGTAGGTACAATGTGGCCACTGGTGTCTCCCCATGTAGACTGTAAATTCATTTGGTCATCCTCCACTTTCGTGGTGTATCTTGATGCTGCACTGGGAGTTTGGTATTTGCTTCATTAAATACAAGGGTTCAACTGGGACACAGTGCTGAAGTGAGTTCTGTCAAGTGTGGTGGGTCGGGTTCTGCAGGAGAATGCACCAACCAGGCTTCTCTCCCACATAGCTTGCCCCATTGACCATAGCAACCTGATTCTGAACATTGCCCTGAAACCTCTCCATATAACAATATGCTTTTACATATAAGGTTCTACTGACTGCAAAATGTCAGTCACAATCCATTTGGAAGCCAATGGCAGATCCACATGCCCCCACCACAGATGTTTTATCACACACCTGCCAACCACTGCTCTAGTACAACTACTCAGCAGGATCCAACTTACTGGAATCTCTGTTTTACACCATTTTTATAAAACCCAGTCAATCAAGGCACTGTCCTGTATACTCACGATCAGCAACAGGACATCCAAATGTTCTCCAGTGCTACCCGGTCATGGGAATTTCAAAAATTTCATGGTATTGATCTAGCCAATTTTCAAGGATGAAGTTAGAGGCACTGTGGATTTCAATTCACTCAGAAACCATTAAATGGTGAGGAAGCTCATTTCAATGAAAACTCTGGAGAATTCTTACAGGCAAGGCTTCCAAAAGTGGCCAAAAGTCAGATTAAGCCAGGCCCATTGAGGTCTACAATGTATGGTCCATGTGTGTTTTGACTCTCAAATATGGCTGCCAAGTCTTTAAGAATAATATCATGTGATATCCTGGCTGAGATTCCCTGTGCTCTGTGGAAAGTCAACTCGGGCTTAGATGTCACTTTCCAAGGGCAACTCTCATGCCTGCCCATCTAAAATTCCAACACAATTCCTGGCAATAATTCTCTGAGATCCATAAAGAACTCAGTCTCTAAGGGGAATCACACCAGAGTGCAAGCCTAGGTGGACCCAGTGATCTCTTCCAACCGCCAGACACATGTCCACAATTAAAACCAAAACACTCTCACATGGCTCTCATCGTCTTCCATATAGACACTCATTATATCCTCTGGCTGGAGGTTTCCATAAGGGATGCAGCCTTCGACAGTGTCCAAAATAAGCTCCCTGCCCCTCATTTGCCTAAAGTCAGGGTAGCCTGGACTCTCTTCCTGTGAACCAGGAGTGATCAAATAGGCCTGCCTTTAATATTGCTTGGCTTCTCCAACTTGAGGCCTTCTAGCTTTGGGGTTTAGATTCTTTAAGTGAATTGGAGTCATGAAAATCAAGCACCTATGGCCTAGCCTCTGCAGGGCTTTGAAGAACACATTTGACCCAAAGGATCCCTATTCTCACTTGATGGATATCAGGAACCTACCAGAGGAAGGCAAGAGAGTTCATCAAAAATATCTGATCTTTTTGCCATTTTGGTTTTGGATGCACACATGGGATTTATCTTTAGATCCATCAGGTGCTGAGAATCTAAGCCACAGCCTCACACAGGGCCAACAGGCTGATTCAGACATATCCCAATCTTAAGCAATTAAGCAAAGAGCCACAGGTGATGCCCAATCATTTCCATTTGAAAACTCTTTTCTTCAGGGTTCACAAAGTGGTGGCTTGAGGCAAAAAAATTCCTGACATTCAACAGAACAATAGGTAAGCAAAAGGACCAAAGCAGGGATTCTCCACTGAGACTTTCCTGGTCAACAGATATCTGAGATTTCTGAGAGGCTAGCCATTTCCTTCAGCTATCCAGTACATAGTCATGTCACAGATCTTGGAGGTGGTACAAATCTTGGACACAAAACCATGATACTATTCTGGAGAGTGGCCAGAATTGAGAGGGAAAACAGGAAATTAGGAAGCTTGTAGGTGTTGCCCATCCATAAGGCAAGCCAGAGTCCACTCATGAATTGGGCAGGATGAATGCTGGGAAGCTTTCTACTAGACAGGACACATCCATTGATGCATTGTCTTTTCTAATGTCTACAACAGTGGACTCAGTGGGATACACACACATAGAAACACTCGCCTTGTCAAAGGACTTAATAGAAATATTCCACTCCATACCAAACAAACCGCCTTTCCTACCTATTCTCAGAACATGAGACAAAACCACAAACTCACACCCACACCCACAAAGGCACCTCCTTCCCCCTAGTAGGTCTGTGACTCCCCGGAGTGTCCTCTGACTGGTGGGCCATACTATGTTCCCCCGAAATGACCTCTCCTGTCTCAGATCATGTCTGCTTGGCCAACTCTGTGAAGTTCTCAAGAGTCAGCGGTGAGACACTACCTGCTTTCTCAGGAAAAGCCCCTCTTCAGAGGTTTCCTGGCATTTGGCCATCCTCACATCTGTAGGTACCAAGAAAGACTGACTCTGTCCTTGGTAATTCCAAACATGTGAGACCACTGAGACTAGAACAGGGACTGTCTCTGGGTGCCTGGCTTCCTGGATCCCAAGTTCAGAGAGTTCCCTCACCAAGGAAGTGAGGTGAGATCACTTCCTTCAGGATCTGAATGATGTCACTGCCTTGGCAACCACTTTGTCCTAACAGTTGCTTCCAAAAGTACCATGAGGTGGAGGCTGCTCCGATTTTCATGTGACACTTTCTCTAGTTAGAATGTTATATCAACCATAAGCACCCAGGAACAGCTTCCACACAGGACTGGTTTGGTCCATGTTCTATACATTAAGAAGAGAGAGACTGATTCAGACACAACCCTTCATCCTGACCAGGATGATTGCCATGGAAGATGACTTTTGCTTTCTGAGTTACTTCATAGCTGACTTCATCTTCACCAGGGATCATTTCTGCATGAACATTTGAGTTTCTCAGCAGGTGAAGATCCCCTAGATTCCTGTAGTTTAATACCCACACTGTTTCTGCTCTCCTGCAAAGTTAGTGTATGGTTAGGGATAATAATATTTTCGATTTGGGTTAGGAATCATTCTGCAGGATGAATAATGGAATTGGGAACCTGTGATATTTATAAGAATATATAGGTGAAATATATGTATGAAAACGGGAATCTAAGAAAGATTTGAAGCCCAGAAGGGCATTGGGCCCTTGGTTTGGATACTTAGTGTTGAATTATGTTCTGTACAATTGTCTCAGTTAAATCGAAATACAATGGCATAGGACCTAGTACCTTGGATGATTGAATGTAGAAGGGAACATCCAGTCAAAAAGGGATAGTCGGTAGGATTAGGAAGATAGTCAGTAGGTTTAGGAAGAAGAGTGAGTATATTATTTGGAATAAAAAGCTTCTTTAGCAATAGGGTTTTGTTTAGAGAGTGAATGGAAATGTCAGCACATGTGAAGAGTCAGGGAAAATGATGAACTGGGGAAAATATGTAGGAAAGCAGGTGTCAATAGAGACATTACGAAATCAGGCAATGTATAAAGTGAGTGATAGGATTAGACATTTTCAACAGGCTTGAGTTTGAATATATAATCATAGGAAAAAACAAATATGTCGTCACGAATGGGAATGACATTTGAGAGCATTAGGCAACCTGGACATGGATGTTATTAGTTATCAACATTCACTTTCCTTTTAGGCTTTGGTACAATCATAAGTGTGACATTTTATTTTTTTTTGTTCAGAATATTACTGTGATAAAATGTATATGTAGATCAGGTGACATGGTATTTCTTTCACCATTTCTGGGAGCAATAATTTGAAGATGTATACATTAGTATTAGGGGCACAAAGAGGTGTAACCTGTTTCTATGAATATAGAGATAATGCATGAATAGACCATACTATGAATAAATAACATAACTGATTCCACTTTAAATAATGGATTGAATTGATATGTGAAAATATATAAGAAATCTTATATTGATATACAATCATTCATTCCAACCAGTTATATTTCTAATGGTAATATTAGGATTATGGTTTATGATGAATGGTGTTTGAGTTTTGCTTTATAAGTGATGATGTTAAATGAAAATAATGTGTTTGGAAAGAAGTCTCATGAAAAGACCAGTCAAGAAACATGGAGGAATGCATGTGTTCTGAATCAGGAAGTGATTGATCGTGAAACAAATGCCTATAAATTTTCTAATTTGTGACTGAAATATATATACTATGATGTGCATAAACTGAAGACATAGTAACCTACAAGTGTTGAATAAAAATGAAAGTCAAAATACACATCATGTCCCCTAGTAATCTACTTACATTCATTTTAAACTGGCTAAGTAACTGTAGAAATATTAGGGTTTGTATGCACCATTCACTGAATTTAGTTTTCAGTACTAGGAAACAATATGTATTGCAGGTGGATGATTATTTCTGAGAATTATCTTGTTGAAAGTTGATTATAAATCACAGATATGAATATGAATGAATTTAGGGAGTGTATAATAAGACACATATATTTCATATTTCATATTTTGAAAAATCTGGAGAGTATATATATATATATATATATATATATATATATACACACACACACACGCACATGCACAGATATTAAAAAGTAGCAATACAGGAGATCCATTATGAAGGCAGGCATGGAGAAATCAAGTCTATGATCTCTTCAGCTACACGGGCATAGGGAGTCGTAAACTGTCTAAATGCTGTTTGCTCAGAATCACTAGGCAATGTTGACCTGTTGTGAATCTGGGGCGAACAGTCTGAGCCCCTCAGAACACACACAGAACCCGGATTGGCTGCATTCAAGCTTAGATTCGTCTGGTTTTTGTGACTCAGCACTAACATTCCCGCTGAAATAACTGGTCGGGCTTTTTGAATTGACAGAGTTAAAAGACAACTGAGCCTTCATAGGCAGTGGCCACAGGATTGAAATGGGGCTTGGGAGAGATAGTCAGGACCCACCTGTTGCATTGGTCACCCAGCAAAGGGAACGAACGGTCACCATTTTAATGGGATACCACCATGGCAGAGAACTGACATTACAGGCGGAGGAGATAACTTCATTGAAACCAACGCGACAAGTGTGTAATCCCATTGCCATCTCTCTCAAAACCACGGGGAAACCTCAAGGGCCCTTCCCAGCTCTGCCGTAATGGCCCCTCCCAGCTCTCCCAGGAGCTCGATAGCCAGACCTAGGGAATCAGGATTGGCTTGGGACTCGCGGCGTGGAATTCCCGGCTACCACTCCCACCAGTGCTGACAATTGAGGTCTCTTACACCACCTACCGGGGGCATGGCTCCCGGAGGACAAGAAAATTCGCTGGGGGTTCTCAGGCCAAAGCACTACAAACTTAGGGTCTGAGGGAGGCAAACAGAGAGAGTGTGCCCAGGCGTTCATTAAAACAGGGCTACCAGGAGCAGAGGCCTGGCATGTAACCAGTATTGTGGTGAGCGTCAAAGGTGAGCGGGGCCTGGCTTGAGGAAGCACAAGAGAAGGCCCTAGGCACTCAGGATTGGAGACTCGCCCAGTCTGAGAGGAAGAGCTGCTGCACAGTGATTGGTTCCCACTTATTGAGAGGAGAATCTTGGCCCAGTGCACACAGTTCCACCTACTGGAAGAGAAGTAAATTGAACTCTAGGACTGCATGTATTAATGTTATTATTTTATTTCTATGTTTTTCTTTTTCTTTGATTTTCATTTTTGTTTTTGTTCTTTAACTTTTTTAATGTTTTTATTTTTTTAATTTTTCATTTTATTATTATTATTATTATTTTAAATTTTAATTTTCATTTTTAAATTATCATTATTACTTAAAATTTTCTTTATTTTCTATTTTTTTTCTTTTATCTTTTCATTTCTTTTCAATTTTCTTATACCCCCTTCTTTGAATTCTACCTGCCTACTCTCATTCTCCTTAGTGACTTCTTCCCTTCCCTTCTAATATCTTTCCTTCCAAGCATCAAATAAATTTATAAGAGTAAGCAGTAACTCAGTAGTCAAACAGAACAAGAAGTAACATGAGCAGCATAAAAAAGCAAGGAAGAAAAAAAGTACAAACAATGAAGCACAGCCTAAATATTCAAGAGCATCTAGAGTCATCAGAAAAATGGTCATATAAAGAACTCAAGGAATACCTTAGACAGATGGAATGGAACCTTAAAGAGGATACGAGACAACAAAAACAGTGAAAGAACGCATTGAAAATGAATTACATAAACAGATAAAATAAGAAATTAAGCATCTTTATCAGGAGATAGAGATTATTAGAAAAATCAAACAATAATTCTAGAAATGAAGGAAATGATAAACCAAATTAAAAACTCAATTGAGAGTATCACTAACAGAGTGGAGCAAGTAGAAGACAGAATGTCAGATAATGAAGACAAAATATATCATCTTGAAAAAAAACTCTAGCCAAGAAAGAAATGCTGTAAAAAATTATGAGAAAACATCCAAGAGATATGGGATAACATAAAAAAAACAAACTTATGAGTCATCCGGAAAGAGGAAGGTACAGAGATTCAAACCAAGGGAATGAGTAACCTGCTGAATGAAATAATTAGAGAAAACTTTCCAGAAATAAAAATGGAAACAGATAAACAAATTGTAGATGCTTACAGGACACTGAGCACACAAAATCACAGTAGACCAATGCCAAGACACATTGTTATAAAGATATCCAATATACAAAACAAAGAGAAAATATTAAAAGCTACCAGAGAAAGGAGGCAGATTACAATCAGGGGTAAACCAAAAAGGTTAACAATGGATTTTTTTATCACAGATGCTGGAAGTGAGAAGATCCTGGAACAACGTATTTCAAACACTGAAAGACAATGGATGCCAACCAAGAATTATGTATCCAGCAAAATTAAGCTTATTGTAAGACAACGAAATAAAAATATTTCATGATAAACAAAAGCTAAAAGAATTTGCAGCCAGAAAACCAGCATTGGAAAGCATCTTGAGCAAAACACTACACGAGGAAGAAATGAAAATCAACAACGAAAACCATCAGTGGGAAGTGCCTCAGTAATGACAGAGGGCGGGGAAAAGCTAATCATGGAGAAACAAACTAATTTAAAAAAAAGATATAAGCAAACATGGGTGGCAGTACAAACCATATATCAATAGTAACTCTAAACGTTAATGGCTTAAACTCTCCAATAAAGTGACATAGGCTTGTAACTTGAATTAAAAAAAAAAAACAAATCCAACAATATGTTGCCTCCAGGCGACACATCTGAATGGAAAAGACATACACAAGCTGAAGGTGAAAGATTGGGAAAATGTATACCATGCAAACAGTCCTCGTAAGCAAGCAGGGGTGGCCATCCTCCTATCGAATAAAATCGACCTCAAGACTAATTTAATCAAAAGGGATAAGGAAGGACATTATATACTGTTAACAGAAACCATTCACTGACAAGACATAACAATTATCAATATTCACGCAGCAAATAATGGTGCTGCGACGTTCATAAAACAAATTCTCCTCAAGTTCAAGAATCAAATAGACCACAATACAATAATTATGGGTGACTTCAACTCACCTCTCTCACCATTGGACAGATCCTCCAAACAAAAGTTGAATAAAGAAACTATAGAACTCAAAATCACAATCAATACCCTAGACTTAAATGACATATATAGAATATATCAACCATCATCAAGTGGATATACTTTTTTCTCAGCAGCACATGGATCCTTCTCAAAAATAGACCATATGTTATGCCATAGGGCAACCCTCAGTAAATATAAAGGGGAGGAGATAATACCATGAATTTTTTGTGATCATAATGGAATGAAACTGGAAACCAATGATAAAAGGAAAAAGAAAAAACCATACATCACCTACAAAATGAACAATATGTTACTGAATGATCAATGGGTTACAGAAGACATAAAGGAGGAAATAATAAAATTCTTAGAGATAAATGAAAATACAGACACAGCATATCAGATTCTATGGGACACAATGAAAGAAGTTTTAAGAGGTAAATTCATCGCCTGGAGGTCATTCCTCAAAAAAAGAAAAAAAAAACAAATAAATGAGCTCACACTTTATCTCAAAGCCCTAGAAAAGGAAGAGCAAAACAACAGCAAATGTAGCAGAAGGCAAGAAATAATTAAAATCAGAGCGAAATTGAAACAAAAGAAACTATTGAAAAAATTAACAAAACTAAAAGTTGGTTCTTCGAAAAGATAAATAAGATTGACAGACCCTTAGCCATGCTAACGAAGAGAAGAAGAGAGAGAACTCAAATTACTAACATACGGGATGAAAAAGGCAATATCACAACAGATGCAACATAAATACAGAAGAAAATTAGAAATTATTTGGAAAACTGTATTCCAATAAAATAGAAAATAGTGAAGACATCGATAAATTTCTTATGTCATATGATTTGCCCAGACTGAGTCATAAGGGAACACACAATTTAAACAGACCAATATCAATGGATGAAGTAGAAGAAGCAATCAAAAGACTACCAACCAAGAAAAGCCCAGGACCGGATGGGTATACAGCAGAGTTTTACAAAACCTTTAAAGAAGAATTAATACCAATACTTTTCTAGTTATTCAGAAAATAGAAAAACTGGGAGCTCTGCCAAATTCATTTTATGAGGCCAACATCACCCTGATTCTGAAACCAGACAAAGACACCTCAAAGAAAGAAAACTACAGACCAATATCTCTGATGAACCTAGATGCAAGAATCCTCATTAAAATTCTGGTGAATTGGATACAAAGGCACATCAATAAAATTGTGCACCATGATCAACTAGGATTCATCCCTGGGATGCAAGGAGGGTTCAATATATGGAAATCAATAAATGTTATTCACAACATCATTGGACTTAAAGATAAGAACCATATGATCATCTCGATAGACGCAGAAAAACCATTCAACAAAGTAGAGCATTCCTTTATGTTCAAAACATTTTAAAAACTAGGGATAACAGAAACTTACCTCGACATTGTAAAAGCTATCTATGTTAAGCCTCAGGCTAGCATCATTCTGAATGGAGAAAAATTGAAGGCATTCCCTCTAAAATCTGGAACAAGACAGGGATGTCCTCTATCACCACTTCCATTCAATATATTTCTCGAAAAACTGGCCAGAGCAATTAGAGAGATGAAAGATATTAAAGGCATAAAAATAGGAAAAGAAGAACTTAAATTATCACTATTTGCAGATGACATGATTCTATACATAGAAGACCCAAAAGGGTCTACAGAAAAAACTACTAGAACTAATAAATGAATGCAGCAATGTGGCAGGATACAAAATCAACATGCATAAATCAAAGGCATTTCTGTATATTAGCGACAAAACTTCTGAAACAAAAATGAGTCCAAACACTGCATTCCCAATTTCTTCAAAATAATTAAATACTTGGGAATCAACCTAACAAAAGAGGTGAAAGATTTATATAATGCAAACTACAGAACCCTAAAAAGAGAAATAGAATAAGATCTTAGAAGATCGAAAAATATACCCCTTTCATGGATAGGCAGAACTAACATCATCAATATGGCGATATTACCAAAAGTTCTCTATAGGTTTAATGCAATGCCAATCAAAATCCCAAAGGAATTTTTTGTAGAAATAGATAAAGCAATCATGAAATTCGAATAGAAAAATAAAAGACCCAGAATAGCAAAAGCAATTCGAAGCAGGAAGTGTGAATCAGGCAGTATAGCGATACCAGATTTCAAACTATATTACAGAGCAATCATAATAAAAACAGCATGGTACTGGTACCAAAACAGGCGGGTGGACCAATGGTACAGAATGGAGGACACAGAGACTAATCCAAAAAGCTACAACTATCTTATATTTGATAAAAGAGCTAATGGCCTGCAATGGAGGAAGGATGGCATCTTCATCAAATGGTGTTGGGTAAACTGGAAATCCATATGCAACAAAATGAAACTGAATCCCCTCCTCTCGCCCTGCACAAAAGTTAACTCAAAGTGGATCAAGGAGCTAGATTCAAATCAGAGTCTCTACGTCTGATAGAAGAAAAAGTTGGCTCAGATCTACATATTGTGTGGTCAGGCTCCAAATTCCTTAATAGGACACCCATAGAACAAGAGTTAATAACAAGAATCAAGAAATGGGACTTACTTAAACTGAATTTTTTTTTTCTCAGAAAGAGAAACAATAAGAGAGGTAAATATGGAGCCTACATCATGGGAACAAATTTTTAGTCCTCACCCTTCACATGGAGCCCTAATATCTAGAGTATACAAAGTATACAAAGAACTCAGAAAATTAGACAATAATATAACCAATAACCCAATGGGCCAAGGACCTGAACAGAAACTTCTCAGAGGAGGACATAGAATCAATTAACAAGTACATGAAAAAATGCTCTCCATTTCTAGCAGTAAGAGAAATGCAAATAAAAACCACCCTAAAATACCATCTCAATCCAGTGAGATTGGCAGCCATAATGAAGTCAAACAACAACAAGTGCTGGCGAGGATGTGGGGAAAAGGGTACTCTTTTACATTGCTGGTGGGACTGAAACTGGTGCAGCCAATTTGGAAAGCAGTATGGAGACTCCTGTGAAAGTTTGGAATGGAAGCACCATTTGACCCAGCTATTGCCCTTCTTGGACTATTCCCTGAAGACCTTAAAAGAGCGTACTACAGGGATACTGCCACATCGATTTTCATAGCAGCACAATTCACAATTTCTACACTGTGGAACCAACCCAGATGACCTTCAATAGATGAATGAATAAAAAAAATGTGACTTTTATATATTATGGAGGATTACGCAGCACTAAAATATGACAAAATCATGGAATTTGCAGGGAAATGCATGGCACTAGAGCAGATTATGCTTAGTGAATCTAGCCAATCCCTAAAAAACAAATACCAAATGTCTTCTTTGATATAATGAGAGCAACTAAGAACAGAGCAGGGAGGAAGAGCATGAAGAAAAGATTAACATTAAGCAGAAACATGAGGTGGGAGGGAAAGGGAGAGAAGAGGGAAATTGCATGATAATGGAGAGAGACACTTATTGTTACACAAAATTACATATAAGAGGTTGTGGGAAAATAAACAAGGAGAGAAATGAATTACAGTAGGTATGGTAGAGAGAAAAGATGGGAAGAGAAGGGAGGGGGGATAGTAGAGTATAGGAAAGGTAGCAGAATACAACAGTAACTAATAGGGCATTATGTAAAAATATGGATGTGTAACTGATGTGATTCTGCAATCTGTATTTGGAGTAAAAATGGGAGTTCATAACCCACTTGAATCTAATGTATGAAATATGATATGTCAAGAGCTTTGTAATGTTTTGAGCAACCAATAAAAAAAAGTAGCGATATATATGCCAATAGAAATTCATCATGAAATATATATAATCCACAGATTGAAAAATATTAATTTTACTGAACATGAAATTATGTATAATGTTATTCAACTAGGAAGCTCACCCATAGGTTGAATTTTCAGTTCCAACAGCGTTTAGGAGGAGTGATCTCTTCTCTCAATTTGTATCTGCCAATTCAGCCACCTCACAAGTGTATACGAGTGATATCAGGTAGGATTCTATAAGTGCATATAAAAATACATGTGCTGAATAGGCTACAGAGAAAGGGAGACAGGGATTCATATATTTGTTAATTTTAAAAACACATGTAGAACTATTTCAACAAAAAATTGACTAGATTTATAACTCCTACAAAATATAATGCAAAAGGCAATTCCAACTATACACCATGCCTCCTCTGAACTGCTTGTATTTCTATTTTTTTGGGTTATTTTTCACCATCATATTAGGATCATTAGTCAGAGTCTAGTAGGGTATGGGTTAGTGTCAGGGATTCAGTATTTCAAATGGAAAATTGAAAAATGAATCCAATGCGTATGTAAATATGTGCTACACAAAAATCTTCTCACTCACATCCAGAACAATGCCTTGACATTACCTTCACCCAAGTAAGACACAATTATAGTAGAAAAGTGTGAAAATCTATGAACACTTATATGGAATGGAATATGCTCGGGAGTTCACAACCTTGGAGGTGGTAGAGGCGTTTCCAAAAGTAAAGAACAGGGTAAACACTCCAGAAACAAAGAGCTCTGCTGGCCTAAGTCTTCTTGGAATACTGCCTCTGAGGTTGGGCACATGAAATATATGTTGTTGTCATGAGCTTTGGCTTCCTTTGTAGTGAGACCATCAAAGCTGGGTCTGCATCTATGTGACCTGGAAGACATGATTTCTTATTTTCCAATGAACATGATGCAGCAGTGCTCAATTTTCTCTTTGTAGGTAAACTGTGTCCACTGGAGGCTAAGTGTCTCCCAGTGGGGACTGTGAAGACATTTGATCATCCTCCACTTTTCGTGGTGTGTCTTGCTGCTACACTGGGAATTTGGTACTTGCTTCACACAATATAAGAAGTTCATCTGGGATACAGTGCTGGAGGGTTTTCTGTCACTTGGGGTGGGTTAGCGTCTGCAGGAGAATGTACCAACCAGGCTTCTATCCCACATAGCTTGTCCCAATAACCATAGCAACCTGATTATGAACATTGCCCTGAAACCTCTCCACATAACAAGATGCCTTTACCTACAAGGGAATGGGGGCTGCACCATATCAGTCACAAGCCATTTGTAAGCCGATAGCCGATCCACATGGCCCCACCTTGATGTTTCATCACACACATGCCCACCACTACTCTAGGCCCACTACTCACCAGGCTCCAAATTCCTGGCATCTCGTATTCTACACCATTTTCATGAAACCCAGTCAAACAAGGCACTGTCTGGTATACACATGATCAGCAACAGGACATCCAAAGTTTCTGCAGTGCCACCTGGTCATGGGAATTTCAAAACTTTTATGGTATTTATCTAGCAATTTTTCAAGGATGAAGTTAGAGGCACTGTGGGTTTCAATTCATTCAGGAACCATTAAGTGTTGAGAAAGCTCATTTCAATGAATGCTCTGGAGAACTTTAAAGTCAAGGCTTCTCAAAGAGTTGCCAACAGGTCACATGAAGACAGGCCAATTGACGTCTACAATGTGAGGTCCATGTGTGTTTTGACTCTCAACTATGGCTACCAAGTCTTTCAGAATAAAATCATGTGATATCCTGGCTGAGATTCCCAGGCCTCTGTGGAAAGCCACCCTGGGCCTAGATCTCATTTTCCAAGAGTGAGTCTCATGCGTGGCCTCCTAAAATCCCAACACAATTCATGGCAATACTTCTCTGAGGTCAGTTCCAGAACTCAGGCTCTAAGGGTAAATCATACCAGGTTTCAAGCCCCGGTGGACCCAGTCATCCCTTCCAACTGCCACAAAAATGACCAAAATTAAAATAAAATCACTCTCACAGGGCCCTAATCTTCTTCCTTGTAGACACTCATCATAACCTCTAGCTGGAGGTTTCAATGAGCACAAGGTAGTGTCCAAAATAAGCTCACTTGCCCCTCATTTGCCTAAAAACATGGTGGCCTGAACACTATTCCTGTGAACCAGGAGTGATCAAATATTCCTGCTGTTAAAGTGTTCCGCTTCTCCAATTTGAGGCCTACTGGCTGAAGCCAATAAATTCGTGATGTGATTTGGAGTCATGAGAAAACCCAAGCACATATGGGCTAGCCTCTGCAGGGATTTCAAAGACTCATTTGACCCAAAGGATCCCTATTCTCACTTGATGGAGGTCAGGAACCTAAAACAAGAAGGCAAAAATATTCATCCACAATGACTTCTCTTTTGGTCATTTTGGTTTTGGAACCACATGGGATCTTTCTTTAGATCCATCAGGTGCTGAGAATCTAAGCCACAACCTCATTCAAGGACAAGAGGCTGATTCAGACACATTCCATTCCAAAGCAATTAAGCAAAGAGCCACAGGTGATGTCCATTCATTTCCATATGAAAACAGTCTTCTTAACGGGTGGCCTGAGGCAAAGACTTTCCTGACATTCAGGATCATAGAAACAGAAGTAAGCAAATGGCCCAAAGAAGGGTTTCTCCACTGAGACATTACTGGTCACACTGATATCTGAGTTTTCTGAGATGCTCCCATTCCCTTAAGCTATCCAGTACATGGCCATGTCACAGAGCCTTGTGGTGTTACATATCTGGGACTCAAAACCATGAGCCTACTCTGGAGAGTGGCTGGAAAACACGAAGAAAACAGGAACTTAAGAAGATAGTAGATGTTGCCCATCCATAAGGCAAGCTGCAGTCCATTCATCAATTGGGCAGTAAGAATGCGGGGAAGCTTTCAACTAGAGACAACGCTTCCATTGATGCATTCTCTTTTCTAATGTCTAAAACAACGGATACAGTGGGATACACAGACATAGAAACACTCACCATGTCAAAGGACTTACTAGAAATAGTCCACTCCAAACCAAACAAACCACCTTTCCTAGCTATTCTCAGAACATCAGAAAAAACCACAAACTCACACCTACAATGGCAAAGGCGATTCTTTCCCCCAAGTAGGTCTGTGATTATCCGGAGTGTCTTCTGACTGGTGGGCCATATTACGTTCCCCAAAATGACCTGTCCTGTTTCAGATCTGGTCTCCTTGGCCAATTCTGTGAAGTTGTCAGGAGCCAGTGGTTCGCCACTACCTACTTTCTCAGGAAAGGCCCCTCTTCCGAACTCTGCTGGAATTTGGCCATCCTCACATCAGTAGGTACCAAGAAAGACTGACTATGTCTTTGGGAAAAGCAAACAAGTTAGCCCACTGGGACTCGGAGTGAGACTGACTCTGGGTGCCTGGCTTCCTGGATCCCAAGTTCAGAGAATTCCATCACCAAGGAAGTGAAGTGAGGTCACTTCTTTCAGGAACTGAATATGGTCACTGCCTTGGTAACCACTTTGTCCTAACAGTTGCTTCCAAGGTTCCCATGAGATGGAGGCTGCCCCAAAATCCTGTGACACATTCAGAAGTTAGAATGGTATATCAACCATAGGCACCCGGGAACAGCTCTCCACACAGGCCTGCATAGGTCCATCTTCTCTACTTTAAGAAGGCAGAGGCTGATTCAGACACATCAATTCATCCTGACCAGGTTGTTTGCCACGGAAGATGACTATTGCTCTCTCAGGTCCTACATAGCTGCCTACATATTCTCCAAGGATCATGTCTCCATGGATCTTTTAGGTTCTCAGCAGGTGGAAAATCATCTACATTCCTATATTGTAAGACCCACTCTGTCCCTGCTCTTCTGTAAGTTGTATTGAAGGAAGAGTGTATGGTTAGGGTTAATAATAGGTTCGATTTGGGTTATGAATCATTCTGCAGGATGAATAATGGCATTGGCAACCTGCGATATTTACAAGAGTATATATGTGAAATATAACCATGAAAGCAGAAATCTAGGTAAGATTTGAAGCCCAGAAGGGCATTGGGGACTTGAGTGGGATACTTAGCTTTGAGTTATGTGCTGCACAGATGTCTCAAATAAATCAATATACACTGGCATCGGACCTTGTACTTTGGATGATTGAATGTTGAAGAGAACATGCAGTCAAAAAGCGATAGTTGGTAGGATTAGGAAGGTAGTCGCTAGGTTTAGAAAGAAGAGTGAGTATAGGATTTGGACCAAAAGTTCTTTAGCAATAGGGTTTCGGGTAGAGAGTGTATGTAAATGTCAGTACATGTGAAGAGTCAGTCACAATGATGAACTGGGGAAAACATGTAGGAAAGCAGATATCAATAGAGACATTAGGAAATCAAGCAAAGCATAAAGTGTGTGATAGGGTTAGACATTTTCAACAGGGTTGAGTTTGAATATATAATCTTAGGAAGAAACGAATATGTAGTCATCAATAGGATTGATATTTGAGAGCATTAGGCAAATTGGACATTGATGTTTTTAGTATTCCATGTTCACTTTCCATTTAGGCTTTGGTACAAATATAAGTTTGACCTTTGAATTTTGTGTCCAGAATATTACTGTGATAAAATGTATATATAGATCGGGTGACATAAGTATTTCTTCCACCATTTTTGGGAGCAATATTTGAAGACTTAAAAATTAGTATTTGGGGTACAAACAGGTGTACCCGGTGTCTATGAATATAGAGATAATGCATGAATAGACCAACTGTGAATAAGTAATATAACTCGTTCCACTTTAAATGGTGGATTGAATTGATATCTGAAAATATGAAAAATCTTATATTGATATACAATCATTCATTCCAACCAGTTATATATCTAATGATCATCTTAGGGTTATGGTTTATCATGAAGGGTTTGTGAGTTTTGTTTCAAAATTGATTATGGAAATCGAAAATAATATATTTGGAAAAAAGTCTCATGAATAGACCAGTCAAGAAACATAGAGGAATACATGTGTTCTGGAGCAAGAAGTGATTGAAAGTGAAACAAATGCCTATAAATTTTCTAACTAGTGAATCAAATATATATTCTATGATGTACATAAACTGAAGAAATAGCAATGTACCAGTGTGGAATAAAAATTAACGTCAAAATACACATCATGTTCCATAGTAACCTACATGCATTGATGTTAAACTGGGTCATTTAATGTAGACATATTAGGATTTGTATGCACCTTTCACTGAAGTTAGTTTCAGTACTAGGAAACAAATATGTATTTCGGGTGGATGAATATTACTAAGAATAATCTTGTGAAAAGTTGATTATTAATCCACATACATGAACATGAATGAATTTAGGGATTGTATATAAGACACATATATTTCATATTTTTAAAAATCTGGAGAGTATAAATATATATATATATATATATATATATACACACACACACACACACACACACACACACACACACACACACAAACATAGACATTAATAAGTAGCAATATATATGCCAATCGAAATTCATCATGAAATATATATCATAAAGATGCAAAAACATTCATTTTACTGAACATGGGTTTATGTATAATGTTGTTCTAGTGGGAAGCTCAGCCATAGGTTGAATTTTCAGTTCCAACAGGGTTTAGGAGGAGTGATCACTTCTCACACTTTGTATCTGCTAAGTACGTGTGATAAGAATGTACGTGTGATTCCATGCAGGATTCTATTTGTGCATATAAAAATACATGTGCTGAATAGGCTCCAGAGAATGGGAGACAGTAATTCACATATTTGTTACCTTTGAAAACACATGGAGAACTATTTCAATTAAAAATTGACTAGATTTATAACACCTACCCTTTATCATGCAAAAGGCAAGTCGAACTCTGAACTGCATGTACTTATGTACTGTTTGGGTTATTTTTCTCCATCATATTAGGATTAGTAGTCAGAGTCTAGTAGAATATGGGTTAGTGTCAGGGATTCAGAATTTCGAATGGAAAATAGGAAAATTAATCCAATGTGTATGCAAATATGTGCTACAACAAATCTTCCCACTCTCATCCAGAACCATGCCTTGACATTACCTTCGCCCCAAGTAAGACACAATTAGAGAAGAAGAGTTACAAAATCTGTGATTACATTTCTGGAATGGAAAATGCTCAAGAGTGCACAAACTTGGAGGTGGTATAGGAGTTTCCAAAAATAAGGACAGGGTACACACTCCACAAACATGGAGCTCTGCTTGCCTAAAACTTTTTGAGAAACTGCCACTGAGGTTGGGCACTGAAATATAGGTTGTTGTCATGAGTTAAGCTTCCTTTGTAGTGAGACCCTCTAAGCTGGGTCTGCATCTCTGTGACCAGGAGGACAAAGTTTCTTATTTTACAATGAACACGAGGCAGCAGTGCTGAATTCTCTCTTTGTAGGTAAACTTTGGCCACTGGGGGCTTAGTGTCTCCCCGTGTGGACTGTGAAGCCATATGGTCATCCTCCATTTCGTGGTGTTTCTTCCTGCTGCACTGGGAGTTTGGTATTTGCTTCACAAAATACAAGGAGTTCAACTGGGACAAAGTGCAAGAGGGAGTTCTGTCACGTGTGGTGGGTCAGGGTCTGCAGGATGATACAAGAACCAGGCTTCTATCCCACATAGCTTGACCCCTTGACCATAGCAACCTGATTCTGAACAATGTCCTGAAATCTCTCCATATAACAAGTTGCCTTTACACGGAAGGTTCTGCTGGCTGCGCCATGTCAGTCACAAGCCATTTGGAAGCCAATGGCAGATCCAAATGGCCCCACACAGATGTTTTATCATATACCTGCCCAACACTGCTCTAGGCCCACTACTCAACAGAGTCCAACTTACTGACATCTCTGTTCTACACCATTTACATGAAACCCAGTAAAACAAGACACTGTCTGGAACATTCATGATCAGCAACAGGTCATCCAAAGGTTCTCCAGTGCCACCTGGTGATGGGAATTTCAAAAATTTCATGGTATTTATCTAGCCATTTTTCAAGGATGAAGTTGGAGGCACTGTGAGTTTCAATTCATTCAGGAACCATTAAATGGTTAGGAAGCTCATTTCAATGAAAGCTCTGGAGAACACTCACAGGTAAGGCTTCCCAAAGAGTGGTGAAAAGATCACATGATGTTTAGCTCATTTAGCTCTACAATGTGAGGTCCATATGAGTTTTGACTCTCAACGATGGGTGCCAAGTCTTTCAGAATAAAATCATGCGGTATCCTGGCTGAGAGGCCCAGTGCTCTGTGGAAAGCCACCCTGGGCCTAGAACTCAGTTTCCAAGGGCGACACTCATGCCTGGCTTCCTAAAATCTCAACACTATTCATGGCAATACTTCTCTGAGTTCAGTTGCAGAACTCAGTCTCTAAGGGAATCACACCAGAGTTCAAGCACATGTGGACCAAGTCATCTCTTCTAACCGCCACCCAAATGACCACAATTTAAATTAAAACACTCCAACTTGGCGCTCATCTTCTTCCATATAGACACACATAATAACCTCTGGCTAGAGTTTTCCATGAGGGGCACAGCTCAAGTCCGTGTCCAAAATAAGCTCTCTTGCACCTAAATTGCCTAATTCAGGGTGGCATGGACACCCTTCTTGTGAACCAGGAGAGATCAAATAGGCTTCACATTAATACTGCTCCACTTCTTCAATTTGAGGTCAACTGACTGTGGGGTTTGGATTCTTTATGTGAATTGGAGTCCTGAGAAAACCCAAGCAACCATGGGCTAGCCTCTGCAGGGCTTTGAAGATCTCATTTTACTCAAAGGATCCCTATTCTGACTTGATGGAGTTCAGGAAAGTTACAGAGGAAGGCGAGAGACCTCATCCACAAGGACTGCTCTTTGGCCGTTTTGGTTTTGGATGTACAAAAGGGATCTTTCTTTATATCCATCAGAAGGTGAGAATCTAAGCCACAGCCTCACACAGGGCAAATAGGCTGATTCAGACACATCCTCTCCAAAACAATTAAGCAAAGAACCACAGGTAATACCCATTCATTTCCATTTGAAAACTGTTTTCTTCAGGCTTCACAAAGTGGTGGCCTGAGGAAAAGGCCTTCCTGACATTCAGGGCAACAGAAGAATAGGTAAGCAAAAGGCCCCAAGCAGGGTTTCTCCACTGAGACTTTACTGATCACACTGATATCTGAGTTTTCTGAGATACTCGCCATTCCCTTTAGCTATCTAGTACATGGTCATTTCACAGAGCTTCGTGGTTGTACATATCTTAAACACAATACCATGAGCCTATTCTGGAGAGTGGCCAGAATTCAGGAAGAAAACAGGATCTTAGGAAGATAGTAGGTGTTGCCCATCAATAAGGGAAGCTGCAGTCCATTAATAAATTGGGAAGGATGAATGCTGGGAAGCTTTCTACCTGACAGGACATATTCATTGATGCATTCTCTCTTCTAATGTCTACAACCACGGGCGCAGTGGGATACACTGACATAGAAACACTCGCGTTGTCAAACGACTTACTAGAAACCGTTCACTCCAAACAAAACAAACCTTCTTTCATACCTATTCTCAGAACATGAGACAAAACCACAAACTCACACCCACATCACAAAGGCACCTCCTTCCCCCATGTAGGTCTGTGACTATCCGGAGAGTCCTCTGACTGGTGGGCCATACTATGTTCCCGGAAATGGCCTGTTCTGTCTCAAATCTGGTCTTCTCGGCCAACTCTGTGAAGTTTTCAGGATCAAGTGGTGAGCCAATGCCTGCTTTCTCAGAAAAGCCCCCTCTTCATAGCTTTTCTTGCATTTGGCCATCCTCACATCAGTAGGTCCCAAGAAAGACTGAGTCTGTCCTTGGTAAATCAAAATAAGTCTGACAACTGGGACTGGGACTGGGACTGTCTCTGGGTGCCAGGCTTTCTGGATTCCAAGTTCAGAGAGTTCTATCACCATAGAAGTTAGGTGAGGTCACTTCCTTTTGGAACTGAATTTGGTCACTGCCTTGGCAACAACTTTGTCCTAACAGTTGCTTCTAAGGTTCCCATGAGAAGGAGGCTGCCCCTACTTTCTGTGACACTTTCACAAGTTAGAATGGTATGTCAACCATTGGCACGCAGGAGCAGCTCTCAACACATCCCTGCTTTGGTCCATCTTCTCTACATTAAGAAGAGAGTGGCTGATTCAGACACATCCCTTCATCATGAGCAGGTTGTTTGCCATGGAAGACTTTTGCTCTTTCGGGTCCTTCATAGTTGACTACATCTTCTCCAGGGATCATTTCTTCATGGACCTTTGAGGTTCTCAGCAGGTGGAAGATCCTCTATATTCCTGTATTTTAAGACCAACTCTGTCCCCGCTCTTCTGTAAAATTAGATTGAGAGAACAGTGTATGGTTAGGGTTAATAACAGGTTCAATTTGGGTGAGAAAAGAAACTACATGGTTGAGCAAACAGGGTCCTACAGTTAACAATAATATGAGAATTATTAATGGACCAGCCTGGGTGGATAAAAGCGTAGTTAACCAGGTGGACTATGTGAACCAAGACTCAAACCTCCCTTTGGGGGCCTCTGTCTTTCTTTGACGCTCTTCAAGTCGTTTTCTTAATTTACTCATAGATTCTTTTACAACTCCAGTATTGTCGGCATAAAAACATCATTCTTTCCTCAATGCAAGCAAAAAGGCACCCTTCTCTCATGAAGAGGAGGGCCAACACTCGCCTGCTCTGTAAACAACTTCAGAGAGAGAGAGGTTAAAATTTCTGTAAAGCTGTGATGTCGGTTTTTAATGTCTTTAAGCTTTGGTCTATTTCTGCTTCTAATTGTGTCTTTGGTGTGTCTCATGGACTAGGGCATTTGTTCCTGTGCCCACCCCTTCAGCAACTATTATTCCTAATAGGATGGCTAAAGTGAGGGATACAGGTTCCCGGTGGAACCGGGTTGTATGCCCCCCTATTTGATCTTTAAATCAACCTGCGTCCTGATAGAGCACTCTTGAAAACATCTGCATCATTACATAATTAATCGCATCTATTGACCATTTTATGAAAACATAAATAATGTTAAAGTGTATAGAATTATACTGTTGTAGGGATGGACAAGGAAAGGCAACTAAGATAGCACCAAAGACAGGAAAGCAGTTTTATTTGGTCACATCCATATTTAGAGGGCATTGCTTCTGTTCTAATCAATTAATCCCCTGAACCCCAAGTTTTGGTAGTTTTAGTATTTGTACCCAACATGTAAGGGAAGGGGCTCAGAAGTTCACAGTCTGCAGAAATTTACGCAAATCAGTTTTTGTTTCTGTTTTTTTTCCTCTGTTCTGTGCACGTTAACTTTTCAAGGACACCTTGGAACGGGAGAGCTTTTTTGTCTCTTTTTTTTCCTCCTTGCCAGCTGTCACCATGGAGCCCAGTTGGTAACTTTTTTATCTTAGAAATGTAGCCATCTCTGTGAAGCCCCAGCTCAAGGCCAGAGTCCTTGTTCACATATTTTGTGAAAAACTGGTAAGGCGATGTCTAGCTTAGGGGTGGTGATTTTTCCAGCCAGTGGCCAAGTAGAACAGGGCAACATGAAGAGTGGAAGTTTATCTCCATTGAACTTTTTCAAAGGGACTATTTTGCTGAAAGACCTAAAGTAAGCCTTGGTGAAGACTTCTGGAGAAGGTCATTTAAGACATTTCTGTGGACCTGGTACAGAGGGGGATGACAGGGAAGGCGATGCTGAGAGCAGCTCTGTGGATCTGAGAATGAGGAAGGAGAGATGCCAAAGAATAATGGGAAAGGGGTTTGGGATTTTCCTAGAACAAAATCTTGAGCAGTAGAACAGGTAGAGCAGAGGGGAAGATGGGAGTGAGTATTCCAAAAAGCCTGTGAGGGACTTTAAATTCTTAGAACCTGTTTTCAGTGATGACAAATCAACTTTAAAGGTCATTTTCATTACATCTTGGATAGGGGTCTGAGGGCTCTTCTCAGCTGGTTTGAGCTTTGGCTAAGCTTGCTAGAGGACTTGGTGGGACCTAGTGCAAACACTGACAGGAAAAGAGAGGAGTGAGTGGGTGGAGGGGTACCTCGGTACCTGCTTCCTCAGCAAGGGGGCAATGTTCTGAGATCCAGCGGAGGTTTGGGTTTTTGATCTAGTAATTGGAGGGGAGAAATCAGGTTGCTGAGGTGGGAGTGAAAGCAGAGAGTCTAGAGCAGAAGGCTGAGGGTGAGGAACTATTGGGGAAGCATAGTACAGGATGTGAGCGAAGGAGGGAAAAGGATTCCACATAAGGGAATTTCCCCCTTTTGAGCACTTGCCGAAGTTAAAAATGTCATGCAGAATTTGAAGATCTAGAGAACCCTCTGGGGGCCATAGTTTTTGGTTGTCTAATTGGTAATATGGCCAATGCTGTGTACTGAATTTGATGAGGAGTTTGGGTTCCACCAGGCAGCCCCTGTATGCTCACATCCCCATGACTTACACAAGAAGTTGGCTTTCCCCCCACAAAGCCGTGGCTGTTTGTCGCTTTGATAGTCTGCCGGGCATACATAGTAATATAGGCTAGCCAACCTGCATCTGGCTCGCGTGTCCCTGCATCCATAATGTTTGTTTCAATTATCTATGGTATGGAAGGGATTTAATGAAATTTTAGTGAGATCCTCTTCATCAGGTATATCTCAATAGGAAAGACCTCTACCGAGCTGAAAAATGTCTGGGTGGAGAGATAGCCACCAGATCCCTAAGGGGGCCGTTAAGGTCTCTTTAATGGTTCTATTTATTTTTTCTACCTGTCCTGAGTTCTGAGATATATAAGCATAATGTAACTTCCAATTAATCTACAGGGTCCTGGTTAACACCTGACTTACCTGGGCCATGAACACCAGTCCATTATCAGTCCATTAGGCAGATCGTATCTTGGAAAAATATCTTTCAGGATCTTCTTGAAAACCATTTGCGCCGTTTTTTTTTTTTTTTTTTTTTTTTTTTTTTTTTTGTGTGTGTGTGTGTGTGTAAGGTTTCAATCCATCCTGAAAATGTATCTACAAAGACTAGGAGATATTTAAGTACATACCTTGCTGGCTTAATTTCAGTAATGTCCACTTCCCAGAATTGTCCTGGTCTGGTTCCTCATAGGTGCTTTCCTCTAGGAAACTTGGAAGGGTAAGCATTACCCACTTGACGGACCCGACAGGCTTTTGTTACCCGTTCAGTTATTTCCTTTTGCTGTGAGTTGGTTAGTGGAGAACTCTGTTCTTAATCCTACAGTAATGCCTGCAGTTTCTTTGAACCAAGGTGAGTGAGTTGATGTACATTTTTAACGTAGTGTAGGGCTTGCTGTAATTGCAGGCTGAGCTCAGTGAAGTTGAGGTGTTCAGTGTCAGTGTCCTTAGATGTTATCAAAAACTTCCTGGTACTCAGGGTTCCATTGGAATTGGGCATCTTCCTTTAACAGCGGTATAAAGGAGCAGCTAAGGACGCAAACCCAGGAATCCATAACCTGCAACAGCCAGCAGTCCCAAGAAATTCTCTGAGTTGTCTGCTGTAAGATGGGGGTGGTATCTACACAATGGTTTGTTTTCTTGGCTCAGTGAGCCATCGTTTACTGCCCCTAAGGGAGTAGCCCAGGAAGATTACTTCATGCTAGCAAATTTGGGACTTTTTGGCCGAAACTCTATACCCGAGTTGAGCAAGCTCATATAATAGTGCTTGGGTCCCAGACTCACAGTTTTCCTTGGTGTTGGCTGCCAGTAGCAGGTCATCCACGTATTGAAGCTGGGTAACTTCAGGGTGCGTAGTTCTGAAGTTGTTGAGATCTCTGTGGAGGGCTTCATCAAAGAGAGTGCGGGAGTTTTTGAACCCCTGTGGGAGTCTAGTCCAAGTTAGTTGACCAGACGTTTTGGTTTCTGTGTCTACCCACCCGAAAGCAAACAGCAACTGACTATCTTTATGCAGAGGCAAGCAAAAGAAAGAATCTTTTAAGTTCAGAACAGTATATAATTTCCACTCAGGGTTCAGAGTGCTAAGCAGATTGTACGGATTAGGTACCGTGGGGTGAATGTCCTGCACTCTTTTGTTGATCTCTCTTAGGTCTTTAATGGGGCAATAGTCCCCGGTTCCTGGCTTTTTTTTTCTAGTAGCGGGGGAGTGTTCCAGGCTGATTGACAGGGCCTTAGGACCCCTAAGGCCAGATATTTCTGAATATGGGGCCTTATCCCACCTTTAGTTTTTTTGCTTAGAGGATATTATTTGACATTGATTGGGGAGACTGAGGTTTTTAACTCCACTGTTATTGGAGGTTGTTTCACGGCCAGACCTAACACAGCAGTTTTTGCCCAGGCATCTGGGTAATCTGTTATCCATTTTTGGGGTAGCTTGCCTGTTTGATCAGTCTTGGGGGGTGTGAAGAGTGGACGTTCATCTTCTACTAATATAGTTAAAGCGGTGACTATAGGAGTTTTACTGAAGGATTTAGAAATTTCATTTGGGGGCCTTCAGGGTTAAAAGTTATTTTGGCCCAGAGCTTGGTGAGCAGATCTCTGCCCATCAATGGGTGCGGGAATTCTGGGATTACTAGGAAGGAGTGATGGATTTTTCCTTTCCCCAGGTCCATGGTCCTCTTTGTTGTCTAAGCCCGATATTTACTGTCATCAGCCCTTTGAACTAGAGACCTTTTATTTGATAGAGGGCCCAATGGGGCCTTAAGGGCTGAGTATACTGCTCCTGTATTCAATTCAAAGTTTACTGGAGTCCCCTCCACTTCAAAAGTTACCCTGAGCTAGGAGAAGGGATCTGAGCCCCGACTTTCTTAGTCATCCTCCAGAGTCAGAATGGCCAGCTGGCGTGGCTGTCTCTTTATAGGGAACTCTATGGCCCAGTATCCTTTTTCTTTAGAGTAGGCACACTGATCTGAGGCCAGGGGTGGCCTCTGGCATGGGCCCTTCCTGTCACCCTATGTCTTAATTTCTGGCCTCTTTCTTGTTGTGATCAGGACCTTAGTCAATGCCTTAGTCTGTCTTTTGCTTCTCTCATCCTCCGTTTGCTCCCTTTCTTTCTCCCTGTTTCTCTCTTATAGTATACTTTCTCGGCTTCTTTGACTAAATCTCTCTTTTAATTTTTTTTTTTTTTTTAATATCCATGGCAGCTTGCTCAATTAAGGCCATCATGACAGATGCCTTTTAATCAGCTGCCTGAGGATCGAAAGAAGTATATCTCTTATATGCCTCCATGATTCTCTCTAGAAACATAAAGGGAGATTCATCAGGCCTTTGAATAATTTCTCTTACCATGGCCAAATTAGTTGGTCACCCAGCGGTCCCTTGGAGACCCGCTGTTAGAGCCTGGCAATAATTGAACAGATGCTCCCTATCTTCAAACGTGTTGGGGTCCCAGTTGAATGGGTTTAAGGAGAAGCCAGCTTTCATTATGTTGGGAAGTTGTGTTGGTCGCCCATCAGGTCTGAGGATATTTTTTCCACATTCCAGGAGATTTTTCTCTCATTGCTCTGTCATGAAGAGAGTCGCTAGGTGGTGTTGGCAGTCACCCCAAGTAGGCAGGTGTGAAAACGTCGGTGCGTTCTCTGAGTTCTTTTAGCCGGGCCAGCTTCCTCCAGGTAAGGAGGGGCTGTGTGTGCCACGGGACAGTCATCTGGATGGCACTGGGCCAGCCTAGCTTCCTCGAATGGTGGAGAGGCTGAGTCAGCAGAAGGGGAATCACTTAGAAGGTGTTGGGGGTTGGGAGACGAGGGCAGATGATAAGGAGGGAGAGGAGAGTCCAGTAGAGTCTTGAGACTCAAGGAGAACAGAGGGTGGAGGAGGAGGAGCAGAGAGTTTGAGAGATAGAATTGTGGGGGAAGGAGTAGGAGCAGGTGCAGGGACAAGGAAAGGCTTGACCCATGGAGGAGGAGATTTGCAGAGGTACTGACAAGTTAAGATATATGGCTGTTGATCTGGATTTCTATGTGGCCCCTGCTGAAAGACAATATCTCGGATTTTCAAATAAGTGTGAAGTAGAAAGATCCTTCTAGGAGCCATCCGACTGCAATGGTGGGTCATTCTGTGACACAGAATCTGCCAGGTCTGGCGTTTTACTGAAAAAGAAAGATTCTGAGCCCTTAAGCAGATTTTGGTCCAGTGATCAAGGGTCAGGGACAGAGGCATTGAAATGATCTGTCCCATAATAAAATATACACAGACAGTGAAAGCAACGACACACAACACAGACAAGACAAGACAATAAAGACAGGCAATGGACGTCCAATACTGAGACCAGGACTGACTAGTCGGCAAAACCTGAAGGGCTGGCAATACCGAATCAGAAACAAAATATCACTGAGTCGAGGAGACTATTGTTCCTCGATTTCCCGAGTCTATCCCCCAGGGACATGGTCTGTAGCTCTGTGACATGTGTGTCAGCCACCATGGGAGACAGCTCACACTCTTTACCAATAGCCATTTTGCCATACCCTAACCTGAAGCCTGAAACCAGAAAGATGGGCCTTATTTACCCCCAGAGGAGCCCCTTGGGGGGATTTTGTCTGCAGCTGCCGGATCTCGCTAGGGCCACCAGATGTAAAGGTTGGGCAAGCATCTGTGGCAGAGACCACCAAGAGACTGTCTCATGCAACAGCAAAGGGTTTATTGGGAGTCCGGCATGAAGGGCTCAGAGATCACTTGAACAGAGCAGAGAGCCCTGAAAACAGCTTAAGAAATGCTTATATACTTTCCTTGGAGAGGGCAGGGAGAGAAATTTATTGATGGGTAATGGCGAGTGGGCGGTTTGCGTGCAACTGGTTGACGGAGTACATTCTGCAGTTTGGCAGTTGGGGACAGCACATTCTGGGAACAAGAATAGTAAACGGTTCTCAAGATTACAATGGTGTTTTGTTAAGCATACAGAAAAACAGGAAGTGACAAGTATCTATTTTATTAACCTTTCAATATAAGTATGAAAACCTAAATTTAGGTAAGATTTGAAGTCCAGAAGTTCATTTGGCCCTTGATTGATATACTTAGCATTGAATTACGTTCTGTAGAGATGTCCCAGAAATATGGATATACAATGTCATAGGACCTTGTACCTTCTCGGAGGTCAGTTACAAAACACAGTCTCTAAGGGGAATCACACCAAAGTGCAAGCCAAGTTGGACCCAGTTATCTCTTCCAACTTCCACACAAATGACCGCAGTTAAAACCAAAACACTCTCACATGACATTCATCTTCTTCCATATAGACACTCATCATAACTTCTGGCAGGAGGATTCCATGAGAGGCGCAGCACAAGACAGTGTCCCAAATAAGCTCCCTTTCCCCTCATTTACCAAAAGTCAGGGTGGCCTGGACAACCTTCCTGTGATCCAGGAGTGATCAAATATGCCTGCCGTTAACACAGCTCTGTTCTCCAATTTGAGGCCTAGTGACTGTCGGTTTAGATTCATTATTTGAATTGGATTCATAAGAAAACCCAAGAACCTATGGGCTAGCATCTGCAGGGCTTTGAATAACTCATTTGACCCATCGGATCCCTATTCTCACTTGAGGGATGTTAAGAACCTTACGGAGGAATGCGAGAGACTTCATCCACAATGACTGATTTTTGGCCATTTTGATTTGGATGCACACATGGGATCTTTCTTACGATCCATCAGGTGCTGAGAATCTAAGCTCTTGGCTCACACAGGGCCAAGGGGCTGATTCAGACACATCCCTTTCCAAAGCAATTAAGCAGACAGCCACAGGTGATGTTTTCTTCAGGAATCTCGAAGGCTTGGCCTGAGGCAAAGACCTTCCTGACATTCAGGGCAACAGAACAATAGGTAATCAAAAGGCCAATTGCAGGGTTTCTCCACTGAGACTATCCTGGTCACACTGGTATCTGAGTTTTCTGAGATTCTTGCCAATTCCTTCAGCTATCCAGTACATGTCCATGTCACAGTGCTTGGAGGTGCTACATATCGTGGACACAAAAGCATGAGTCTATTCTGGAGAGTGGCCAGAATTCAGGAAGAAAACAGGAACTTAGGAAGATAGCCCGTGTTGCCCATTGATAAGGCAAGTCCTAGAGCATTCATTAATTGGGCAGGATGAATGCTGGGAAGCTTTCTAATAGACAGGAAACATCCATTGATGCATTCTCTTTTCTAATGTCTACAACCACGGACACAGTGGGATACACAGACATAGAAACACTCGCCTTATCCAACGACTTACTAGAAACAGTTCACTCCAAACCAAACAAACCGACTTTCCTACCTATTCTCTGAACATGAGACAAAACCACAAGCACACATCCACATCCACAAAGGCACCTCCTTCCCCCAAGTAGGTCTCTCACTCTCCGGAGTGTCCTCTGACTGCTGGGCCATACTGTGTTCCCCCGATATGGCCTGTCCTGTTTCAGATCTGGTCTCCTTGTCCAACTCTGTGAAGTGGTCAGGAGCCAGCTGTGAGCCACTACCTGCTTTTTCAAAAAAGGCCCCTCTTCAGAGTTTTCCTGGCATTTGGCCATCCTCACATCAGTAGGTACCAAGAAAGACTGACTCTGTCCTTGCTAAATCGAAGCAAGTGAGACCACTGGGACTGGGACTGGGATTGGCTCTGTGTGCCTGGCTTCTTGGATCCCAAGTTCAGAGAGTTCCATTACCAAGGAAGTGAGGTGAGGTCGCATCCTTCAGGAACTCAATGAGGTCACTGCCTTGGCAACCACTTTGTCCAAACAGTTGCTTCCAAGCGTACCATGAGAAGGAGGCTGACCCTACTTTCTGTGGCACTTTCACAAATTAGAATGGTATATCAACCATAGGCACCAAGGAACAGCTCTCCACTAAGGCCTGATTTGGTCCATCTTCTCTATATTAGGAAGAGAGCCTTTAGTCCCGGGAGCATTGCAGTGAACCTCCGCACTAAAACTATTAGCAAGCACCTGATGGAGGAGGCCTCCATATGTAAGTGGCGCCTTTGTAACATCTGATATCCGGTTAAGGGAGATCTATTCTGATGACAGAGATGTGGCCCGGGGAGGCTCACATGTACTCCTGTCCAGGACAGTAACAAGAATCATTCTGTCCTCTGTTCTGTTCTGTAGGAAATTCCTCTGGAAGTGTAGAGAGGTGCCCACGGGCACGCACGCGCTCGTACCCTGGAGCTTTAGCAAGATCTTGCACTGTACCACTGTTTTTCTGTTTAGGCGCCGGGTTTCTGTTTTTCTTTGTGTGTGTGTGTGTGTGTGTGTGTGTGTGTGTGTGTGTGTTTTGTTCTGCGTTCTATTTTTTTTTTGTTTGTTTGTTTGCTTTTGTTCATTTTGTTGTGTGATTTCAGTTTTAAAAACTTAAGGATATTGGACGTGAAAATGGGTAATAAAGAGAGTAAGCCTGACACCCGTTTGAACTGTGTTTTAAGGAACTTCGATGAACTTTACCCCCCTTTGTTAAGCAGGATGATAGAAGCCCCTAGCTGACTGCCTGGAGCACACCCATTGCAGAGGGCAATGCCTGCTGGGGACCTAAGAACTGAGTATCTCCCAGGTTAACAAGTGAAACTCCTTTAAAACCCCTTGTCCCTCCAGATCAAGAGAGTCACAACATTTGGCAGAGTCCCCTGTGTTTCTCCTTTGTTAGCAAAGCAATTAACCTCCCCTTTTCTTTTTCTCAGAACCCATTCCTCATTATTTAATTGGTATAAATTGGCTTCTAGGTCAGGAACCGACCTTTAAGTTACAAATTTGGTACACCCCCTCCGCCCCAGAACTTTGTGAGAGCTGTCTACTGAAATGTTAGGAGATGGAGCTTGCTTGGGGTGGAACTGAACAAGAGGAGCTAATCCTGTAAGTAAAAGGAGGGACTGAGGGACCCCCAGCAGCTGCCAAAGCCCTGTTGATTCAGGGAATACCCTCCTTCCTTCTGTGCACTGTAAGGATTATGCCACCTCTGTCTTGTTAAAAAAGAGAAAAAGAAAAAGGGGACACTAAATTCAGTAAAGTCACCATATAGACACTTTATTTTACATTTCAGGTTGCCCCTCTGTTAAAACATCTGGTCCCCCCCCGTGGTGCCACTGGTGTAGTAGATTTTTATGGTGCCACTGGTGTAGTAGATTTTTCTCTTATCTGCTCTGGTTTAAAGGATTCTGTCTGACAACCATAGTCTCTACCTCCTTTCTGTCTGTCTTGTGTCTTTGTTTCTGGTCCTTTAAGACATGTGCAATAATGTGTTGATATTATAAAATTTTTCTTGGGAATGATCTTAGCTGAATGTGTGTCTAAATGATGATGTTTTATCATAACAAACTGGTATCTGAATGGGTTTTTGAAGCATTGCACAATCTTGCAGTTAAAAGTCGGGTTTAGGTAATTGTTTAGTTTAAGATTTCAGGTAATTCATGCCAGAGAACTTAAATACTTAGGATGGAAAACTGAAGAACTCTACTTCCAAGTTGGCAAGTAACTTCCCAATCATTCAGTCTTTTTTTTTTTTAACCAATTTTGAATTCGGTAGCCAGGGAAAATGTCACTGTGTGTACCAGTGCATTAATTTGGACAAGAATAGTAAACCATAGTATGGTATCTGTTGACAAAATAAGATGTAAAGTCATAAAATTTTGTGAATTGTATCTTAAACTTGTATCATAATTTTCAACACCCGAACCTGAAAATTATGGTTAAAATGCCTTAGGCCTGAGGTTTCTGCTCATAATAGCAGTTTTTTCCTGCTCCTTCCAGACCTCAGCCATGACTTATGTTGAAATGCAAATGAAAGAAGCCTGCAAGCTTAGTAGGAGACTGATTTGATGCCTAACGGAAAAAAAAAGTAAATTGTATGGTATTTACTAATTACTGGCCAGTCATTTTTTCTAGGACTCTTATTTTTTTCCTTAGATTCTGTATTTTCTTTTTGAGCTCATGATTCTGAGCATACAGACCTAGGTTAATGTTTTTCTGATGAGTTCTATCTTTGACCAACTGTGGACTTTTTGAAACATTGCAATAAAGATTTAACCTGCGAAAAACTACAAGGCCTTTACTATTATTATGTGTGCACAATTTTGTTATGTGTTGTCTGTCTATATAGACATATATCCGTATATCATATATATGATACACAAATTAACATATATAAGGAGCGCTCATAAAAAAGAGCGCTCATAAAAACAAATTTTAAAAAGTGGATCCAAAGATCTTTAGTTCACGTGGTTTAAATGTTTCAATTTAAATTGGATAACAGATAAAAATAAATGCTTTTAAATTTAAGCTTACAAGTTTTTCTAGGTGTTCAAAAATCTAATAAAATATTAATATCTACAAAACGTCTAATGTGCCTTGGTTCTAGGACATTTTCTTCAACATAAAAATGGTTTACACTGTTCAATACATTTCTCTAATATTTTGATAAATAAGTAAAGTAAATTTGATATGGGATTACTCATTCGTGAGTACTTTTGTTAGATATCTGATTCATTTACTAAGGTCTGTATAAGTTTTTACTAAACTCTATATAAGATTTTTAAAAATCAGTCATGTGTTAATGAGACAAAAATTTTTTGAAACATAAGTTTACCCATAACATTGTGTTTATTAAGTTTTATTTTTTCTAGAGCAAGGAACCATAAAAATTAAACAACTTATTAAATCAGAACTGTTATTTTAGAGCACTGTACTGCCATTTCTTTAAAAGCTAAACTTGGTTAATGTAGAAACATCAATGTAATTGTGATGCTATTAATGTTTTCATATCTTACAGGTATGCAAGTCTGTAAGGTAGAAACTTTAAAAGAGCATTTTATCAAGCTGGTGTTCTGAAGTTGTATGGTAAAAAAAATATATTGGAGATTTATTTACCTGTTATCAATAAGATATGTAAAGTTTTATGTTACTTTTTACATTGTGGAACAATTTAAATGCATTTTTAAGTTAATGAGAGCCTAATCTATGTAAAAGTTGAAAACTGTCAGGCTTTCTTTAATTCATGTTTTAAATGTGATATCATATGGTGTTAGCTAATGTTCATGATACCGCAATTTATGTAAACTTTGTCAAATGATATTTAAAAATAAAGATCAGCTTTAGAACTAAAATACTTAAGATTTATAAAGAGCCCTGCCTTACCTGAGATAAGGCTGTGTGTCCCATCTTACTATATGTGAGAATGACTACAAAACCAGTAGGTCAGATAATATTTCTTTAAAGTTATGTTAAAAACATAAAAAATGTCAAGATTCCTAGGATCTCAAACAGGGAATATAATGTAATACTCAGCCAAAAAATTTAGGGTAGCTATCACACGAACTAAGTATTTTTACTTTTGTTAATTTTATTTTGAAATTTTCTTATAAGTGATCTAAAGATTCCCTGTTAGTGTTTTACAAATGTGTTGCTTTAAGAACACAACATGGGTTTATTCAAGATAATAAGTCATCACCTACAATACAGATAGAATAATACAGATCCCAATTAATTAAAAGATAATTATACAGTTATAGACATTAAAGTCCAGTACTCTTAATATAAGGCTGTTAAAATTTATTTGCTGGATGTTTAAGATTAGGATTTAAAATTAAAGTTAAATGAAAAGGGCCAAGAAAACCAATATTTTGGCTCTTACCCTCTGAGTCAATCTGAATCCAGGGAACAGGGGACTTCTCTAAATTGCTTTGCAACTCTGAGCCACATAACCTCCTTATCATGGAGATTAATGAGACCACTGGAGAACAGAAAGCCAATGAGTGCATTTGTTACGAGAGTCATCAGAGAAAGGAGATATCCCTGATGCTTCTGAGGGAAGCCAAATGGTCAAGCAAGACCTGGACCCACCTAGCGCAAATGGCACTAGCAGAATTGAAAATCTGCTCTCGTTTTTCCAGAATTGACTCCCATAAAGCTCAGCTGACTGTTAACAATAGATAGAAACAAAAGTCAGTTTGACTGCTTCATCTTAAACACTTTGGAAAGACAGTTAAGACCAAAATACAGCCATTCCTGGGCATTTTAAATAATAATATAATAATAATAATAATAATATTAATATTTTAAGATATGCACTTTATTTTAGCCTCCCAAAATAAGTAAGACTGGAGGCTACAAAGAAGGATTCTCAGACAGGAATGCCTGATACTTATAAAAAGAGACTATCAAGAAGAGCTGCCACAGGCAGAAATTTCTAATTTAAGGCCTGCAGATATTCCTAACCTACACAGGTAGGCTTGGTGTTTGCTAGTACGATTACCCAGCCCTGAGTAACAGAATTAAAGGTTTCTCTATTAGACATAGAGGTCATACCAAAAAAAAAAAAAAAGGATTTTACAAGATCAGATGACATTAAATTGTTAAACTGTATCTTACGGGGAGGGACAACTGTAACACTAAAAGTTAAATATTAATTTGATAGTCCTGATAACTGGGGATATTAAAGACTGGTGAGGGAACTTCCATACAGTGACATGTTCCAGCTGCTGCAACATTTATTCAGTACTCATGGTTTTTGTTTCTCTCATAGAAGAACCCATCCCCAGATGACTTTACAACCTGTTCTTCCCCAACCAGACTTCAATCCGAACTGACTTCTAAAAGGCAACTCATGTCCCCCAACTGACTTATAAAAGGCAACTCATGTCCCTCACGCCGTGCCCACTCACTTCACCCTGTCTCAGGTCAGAAGAAGAAATAATGATTGACGCCACTCTTCTTACAACAATGAAGAGAAAGATAAATAGACTATCAATATAAGTAATTAATTAAGTCAGGTAAAATCAGGGAGATCGGTTTTGGGTGAGTTCTAAAAATTTGGAGAATCTTACCTGAGGGATTAAAATTTCCTCAGTGCTCTTCCCCTAATCTATTAAAGATTTGAAAGGGACACAGAGAAAAGGGGGAAATGATAGACCCAACCTGATCTTTTATTAAAATTGGGAGCCATCTTCCCACAAAGCCATGAAAAGATAATTTTGGCTTTACCATAAATTACTGCAAGTCCTGAACCTGCTTGAAATGCCTGCCCGTGCCTTGAACTCACGCATGCCCGGCTCTCTGACCAGATAGCAGCCCTCTCTGAAACTTTAGTGACACATCATAAATATTTGCCTTCTCTGGCCAGACAACATCCCTCTCTGAGGCTCTAATGGTCCTCTGAATTCTGATGTAAGGACAGCAAAAAAAATCTAAACTACCATTAGTGTGATGCTTGTCAGAGTTCTGTTATCTGTAACACCCCTTTTGTGTAACTTTCTGGGCTATAAAGCTGGGCTGTAGGAAAGCTGGGGTTGCTGTCTTGTTCCGGCTGTTTTGGGAGGGGAGGCAGCATGAAAGGTGGAAATAATAAGATTAATTTAATTTGATTTTAATTAGAGTCAGTGGTCTTTTCTTTGTCCTGGTCTAACAGTTAACACTCCAAAAACATGGAGCTCTGCCGGCCTAAAGACTTCTTGAGGAACTTCCTCTGAGGTTGGGCACTTGAAATATATGTTGTTGTAAGGAGCTTTAGCTTCCTTTCTAGTGAGACCATCAAAGCTGGGTTTGAATCTATGTGACCTGTAGGACATGGTTTCTTGTATTCTAATGAACATAAGGCAGCAGTGCTGAATTTTCTCCTTGTAGGTAAACTGTGGCCACTGGGTGCTAAGTGTCTTCCCGTGTGGACTGTGAAGCCATTTGTTCATCCTCCACTTTTCGTGGTGTTTCTTGCTGCTGCACTGGGAGTTTGGTATTTGCTTCATGAAATACAATGAGTTCAACTGGGACCCAGTTTTGGAGGGAGTTCAGTCACTTGTGGTGGGTCAGGGTCTGCAGGAGAATGCAACAACCAGCTTATATCTCACAGAGCTTGCCCCCTTGTCCATAGAAATCTGACTCTGAACTTTGCCCTGGAACCTCTCCATGTAACAAGATGCCTTTACATAGAAGGGTCTGCTGGATGCACAATGTCAGTTACAAGCCATTTGGAAGGCAATGGCAAATCCTCATGGCCACATCACAGATGTATTATCACACACCTGCCCACCACTGCAATAGGCCCACTACTCAGCAGGGTCCAACTTACTGGCATCTTTGTTCTACACCATTTAGATGAAACCCGGTCAATCATGGCATTCTCTCGTACACTCATGATCAGCAAGAAGACATCCAAAGGTTCTCCAGTGCCACCTGATTATTGGAATTTCAAAAATTTCATTGTATTTATCTAGCCATTTTTCATGGATGAAGTTGGAGACACTGTGGGTTTCAGTTCATTCAGGAACCATTAAATGGTGAGGAAGCTCATTTCAATGAAAGCTCTGGAGAACTCTCACAGGCAAGTCTTCCCATAGAGTCTTCAAAAGGTCACATGAAGTCAGGCCCATTGAGGTCTTCAATGTGACGTCCATGGGTGTACTGACTCTCAACTATGGCTGCCAAATCTTTCAGAATAAAATCATATGATATCCTAGCTGAGATTCCAAGGCTCTGTGGAAAGCCACCCTGTCCTTGATCTCAGTTTCCAAGGGCGAATCCCATGCGTGGCCTCCTAAAATCTGAACACAGTTCATGGCAATATTTCTCTGAGATCAGTTCCAGAACTCAGACTCTAAGGGGAATCACACCAGAGTTCAAGCCCTGGTAGACCCAGTCATCACTTCCAACTACCACACAAATGACCACAATTAAAACCAAAGCACTCCCACAAGGCCCTCATCTTCTTCCATATAGACACTCATCATAACCTGTGGCTTGAGGTTTCCATGAGGGGATCAGTCCAAGACAGAGTACAAAATAACCTCCCTTGCCCCTCATTTGCCTAAAGTCAGGGTTGCCTGGACACCCTTCCTGAGAACCAGGAGTGATCAAATAGGCCTGCCATAAATACTCCTCTGCTTCCCGAATTTGAGGCCTACTGACTCTCGGATATATATTCTTTATGTGAATTTGAATCATGAGAAAACCCAAGCACCTATGGGCTATCTTCTGCAGGGTTTGAAGAACTCATTTGACACAAAGGATCCCTATTTTCAATTGATGGAGGTCAGGAACCTTACAGAGGAAGGCGAGAGATTTCATCCACAATGACTGCTTCTTTGGCCATTTTGGTTTTGGAAGCACACATGTAATCTTTCTTTAGATCCATCAGGTTCTGAAAATCTATGCAACAGCCTCACACATTGCCACGAGTCTGATGCAGACACATCCCTTTCCAAAGCAATTAAGCAAAGAGCTATAGGTGATGCCCATTAATTTCCATTAAAAACCGTTTTTTTCAGGCTTCACAAAGGGGTGGACTGAGACAAAGACGTTTCTGACATTCAGGGCAACAGAACAATAGGTAAGCAAATGGCCCAAAGCAGGGTTTCTCAAATGATATCTGAGTTTTCTGAGATGATCCCATTCCCTTCAGCTATCCAGTACGTGGCCATGTCACAGAGCTTGGAGGTGGTACATATTGTGAACATCAAACGATGAGCCTATTCTGGAGAGTGGCCCGAATTCAAGAAGAAAACAGGAACTTAGGAAGATAGTAGTTGTTGCCCATCCATAAGGCAAGCCACAGTCCATTTATAAATTGGGCAGGATGAATGCTGTGAAGCTTTCTACAAGACAGGAAACATCCATTGAAGCATTCTCTTTTCTTATGTCTACAACCACAGACACAGTGGGATAAACAGACATAGAAACACTCGCCTTATCAAAAGACTTATTAGAAACTATCCACTCCAAACCAAAAAAACCGACTTTCCTACCTATTCCCAGATCATGAGACAAAACCCCAAACTCACACGCACACCCACAAAGTCACCGCCTTCCCCCAAGTAGGTCTGTAACTATCCGGAGTGTCCTGTGACTGATGGGCCATACTATGTTCCCCTGAAATGGGATATCCTATGTCAGATCTGTTCTCCTTGCCAACAATGTGAAGTTGTCAGGTGCCAGTGGTGAGCCACTACCTGCTTTTTCAGAAAAGGCCCCTCTTCAGAGCTCTCTTGGCATTTGGCCATCTTCACATCAGTAGTTACCAAGAAAGACTGACTCTGTCCTTGGTAAATCCAGTCATGTGAGACTACTGGGACTGGGACTGGGATTGCCTCTGGGTGCCTGGCTTTTTGGATCCCAAGTTCAGAGAGTTCCATCACCAAGAAAGTGATGTAGGTCACTTCCTTCTGGAACTGAATGAGGTCACTGCCTAGGCAATCACTTTTTCCTAACAGTTGCTTCCAAGTGTCCCAATAGATGGAGGCTGCCCCTACTTCCTGTGACACTTTCACAAGTTAGAGTGGTATATCAAACATAGCACCTGGAAGCAGCTCTCCACACAGGCCTGGTTTGGTCCATCTTCTCTACATTAAGAAGAGAGAGATTGCTTCAGACACACCCATTCATCCTGACCATGTTGTTTGTCGTGGAAGATGACTTTTTCTCTCTCAGGTCCTTCATAGCTTCCTCTATCTTCCCCAGGGTTCATTTCTGCATGGACCTTTGAGGTTCTCAGCAGGTGGAAGATCTCTTGTGTTCCTGTATTGTTAGACCAACTCTGTCCCTGCTCTTCTGTAAAGTTAGATTGAGGGCAAAGAGTATGGTTAGGGTTAATAACATGTTTGATTTGGGTTAGGAATCATTCTGCTGGATGAATAATGGAATTGGGAACCTGTGATATTTATATGTATATATAGAGGTGAAATATATGTATGAAGACAGAAATCTAGGTAAGATTTGAAGCCCAGAAGGGCATTGGATCCTTGATTGGGATCCTTAGCTTTGAATTATGTTCTGCACACGTGTCTCAGATAAATCTATACACAATGGTATAGGACCTTGTACCTCGGATGATTGAATGTCGAAGAGAACATCCAGTCTAAAAAGGATAAATGGTAGGATTAGGAAGATAGTTGGTAGAATTAGAAAAAAAAGAGTGAGTATAGGATTTGGACATAAAGTTCTTTAGCAATAGGGTTTCGGGTAGAGAGAAAATGTAAATGTCAGCACATGTGAAGAGTTGGTCACAATGATGTATTGGGGAAAATATGTAGGAAAGCAGATATCAATAGAGACATAGGAAATCAGGCAAATGATAAAGTGATTGATTGGATTAGACATTTTCAGCAGGCTTGAAGTTGAATATATAATCTTAGGAAGAAATACATATGTAGTCACCAATGGGATTGACATTTGAGAGCATTAGCCAACCTGGACACGGATGATTTTTATAATCCATACTCATATTCCATTTAGGCTTTGGTACAATCGTAAGTGTGACTTTGCATTTTGTTGCCAGAATATTACTGTGATAAAATGTAGATGTAGAATCAGGTGACATGAGTATTTCTTACACCATTTCTGGGAGCAATATTTTGAAGAGGTATAAATTAGTATTGGGGGCACAAATAGGTGTACCATGTGTGTATGAATATAGAGAGAATGATTGAATAGACCATACTGTGAATAAATAATATAACTTGTTCCAACTTTACAAATTGGAATAAATTAATATCTGAAAATACATAGCAAATCTTATATTGATATACATACATTCATTCCAACCAGTTATACATCTAATGGTAATATTAGGATTGTGGTTTATCATAAAATGTGTATGAGTTTTGCTTCAAAATTGATTATGGAAATCGAAAATAATGTGTTTGGAAAGAAGTCTCATGAAATGAGCAGTCAAAAACAAGGAGGAATATATTTGTTCTGAAGCAGGAAGTGATTGAATGTGTTACAAATGTCTTTAAATTTGTGAACTTGTGGATGAAATGTACATTTTATGATGTACAAAAACTGAAGAAATAGAAATGTATCAGTGTTGAATAAAATTGAACATCAAAATACACATCATGTCCCATAGGAATCTACTAGCATTGATGTTAAAGTGGGATAGTTACTGTAGAAATATAAGGATTTGTTTGCACCATTCACTAAAGTAAGTTTTCAGTACTAGAAAACAAATATGTATTTCAGGTGGATGAATGTTTCTGAAAATAATCTTATGAAAAGTTGATTATAAAACCACATACATGAACATTAGTGAATTTAGGGAGTGTATAATAAGACACATGTATTTCATATTTTGAAAAGTCTAGAGTGTATATATATATATATATATATATATATATATATATATATATATATATATATCACACAGATACATTGGAAAGTAGAAAATATATGTCCATCAAAATTCATCGTGAAATATACATCATCCACAGATCCAAAAATATTAATTTTACTGAACATGAATTTATGTATAATTTTGTTCAAATAAAAAGCTCACTCATAGTTTGAATTTTCAGTTCCAAAAGCATTTAGGAGGAGTGATTTCTTCTCATACTTTGTATCTGCCAAGTAAGCCACCTCACAAAAATGTACGTGTATTTCAGGTAGGATTTTATATGTGCATATAAAAATACATGTGCTGAATTGGCTACAGAAAAAGGGAGACAGGAATTCACATGTGTGTTAACTTTAAAAACACATGGAGAACTTTTTCAAGAAAAAATTGACAAGATTTATAACTCCTACCCTATATCATGCAAAAGGCAAGACCAACTATTCACCATGCCTCCTCTGAACTGCTTGTATTTCTATTCTGTTTGGGTTATTTTTCTCCATCATATTAGGATTAGTAGTCAGAGTCTAGTAGGGTATGGGTTAGTGTCAGGGTTTCAGTATTTCGAATGAAAAATTGGAAAATGTATCCAATGTGTATGTAAATATGTGCTACACAAAAATATTCCCACTCTCATCCAGAACAATGCCTTGACAATACCTTCGCCCCAAGTAAGACACAATTAGAGGAGAAGAGTTAGAAATTCCGTGAATACATATCTGGAATGGAAAACGATCAGGAGTTCACAATCTTGGAAGTGGGAGAGGAGTTTTCAAAAGTAAGGGACTCCACAAACATGGAATTCTGCTGGCCTAGAGACTTCTTGGGAAACTGTCTTTGAGGTTGTGCACTTGAAATATATGTTGTTGTCAGGAGCTTTAGCTTCCTTTCTAGTGAGACCATAAAAGCTGGGTCTGCATCTATGTGACCTGGAGGACATTGTTTCTTTTTTCCCAATGAACATGAGGCAGCATTGCTGAATTCTCCCTTTGTAGGTAAACTGTGGCCCCTGGGGGCTAAATGTCTCCCGTGTGCACTGTGAAGCCATATGGTCATCCTCTATTTTCGTGGTGTTTCTTGCTGCTGCACTGGAAGTTTGGTATTTGCTTAACGAAATACAAGGAGTTCAAATGGAACACAGTACGAGAGGGAGTTCTGTCACGTGTGGTGAGTCAGGGTCTGCAGGACAATACAAGAACCAGGCTTCTATCCCACCTAGCTTGCCCCCTTGACTATTGCAACCTGATTTTGAACAGTGTCCTGAAACCTCTCCATATAACAAGATGCCTTTACATATAAGGGTCTGCTGGCTTCACCATGTCAGTCACAAGCCATTTGGAAGCCAATGGCAGATCCACATGGCCCCACCACAGATGTTTTATCACACACCTGCCCACCATTGCTCTAGGCCCACTACTCAGCAGGATCCAACTTTCTGGCATCTCTGTTAAACACCATTTTAATGAAAACCAGTCAATCAAGGCACTGTCTGGTATACTCATTGTTGGAAAAAGTATAAACGGCAGCCATACCCCAGAGAAAAACCCCAACATGGCGCCTAAGGACTTCTTCTTCCAACCTTCTTCTTTTCTGAAGTGGCGCGAAAAGTTCCCGCCCGTGTGAACTCTCCCACTGGCGCCAATTTCAAATCTCGCTGGCGGGGACGTAGCCCCAATGAGAACTAACTCCTGGGCTCCGGATCTGATATCTGAAAGAACTTGCCAATAAACGGGTTGCCTGCCATTTATCTAAGCCCTTCCATCTCCTCCTTAGTTCTATATAAGCACACAGCTTTTTGCAATAAAATGGGAATTCTCCCGGCGAAGTGTCTTTGCATGGGGAGTTCTTTCATTCTGGTGCCCCGTTTGAGGATACTGGTGAGCTCTTTCCAACAGGAGCCCCGTCCCCCGTTCCACCGAGACATTCCGCCCTGGTCCGCTCTTTTCAGAGGCCAGCTTCCTGCACTCACCACTGATCTGATGTATGTAAGCCTCCCCTGACCCCGGCTCGCCAACTCCCTTTGGGCTACCGCTTGTTTTGTGACGGTGATCGTCCGGCACACTCTAGACGCCCGGTAGGGGAGAGGGAATTCCTCCCACCAAGAGCTTTACTGGTCACAGTGGACCCTCTGGCGATCCGTTTCCCTTTGGGGCATGAGGGTTCTGAGTTTACACGAGAGGCTCTGTGGTTTTTCCTCCTCTGCTGCCACTGCTGCTGCCGGCTAGATTTGCTGTTTCCTGCTGGGCTGCTGTGTCTGGCTGAAGCTGCCTCTCTGCTCAGGGAAAACTGAACTCCCGTCCTAGAACTGCATTCTGCTGGAGCTGGAGTTCTGTTTTCATTATTGACTTCTTCAGCTGCATTCGAAAACTTTCCTGACGTCAGGTTGCCCGTTGCTCCAAACCCATTGGGTCTTCCAGATCGCACTTCACTCTTGACGACCAGGTAGTACCCTCTGTATTTCCTCCCGACAGCTGGTCATCTTGGGGACACCCACCTGATCCCCGTTCACCCCGAGCTTCCTGGAAGCTGTTCCAGCTCGGGTTTTCTCTTTGTCTCTCTCGCTTACTCTTATTCTCTCTCTTTCTCTCTCTCTCTCTCTCTCTCTCTCTCTCTCTCTCTCTCTCTCTCTCTCTCTCTCTTCCATCTCTCCCTGTGACAATGGGCACCTCTTCATCTGTACCTGAAGCCTCACCTCTCAAATGTTTAATAAAAAATCTGGCCACACTCTCCCTCAAACCAGACATCAAGCCCAAACTTTTAATCAAATTCTGTACCAAAGATTGGCCTACATATCCACTGGATAATGGCAATCATTGGCCTCCAGAAGGCTCCTTAGATCCAAACCTCCCCCGGGATCTTTTTAACTACTGCCAGCGTCTGAAAAAGTGGAGGAAGATTCCCTGCATTGAAGGTTTTAGCCTTCCCACACAGCACCTTGTCTCTGCTCCTCCTGCCCTCCCCCTCAGGTCCTCCTTGCTTGCAATCACCTCTCTTCCCCTACTTCTACTTCTGACTTCACAGATTCTTCCTCATTCGACCCAGCAGATGAACCCCCACCTTATCCCCAGCCCCATCTGCCCCTTCTCTTCTGCTATACCCTCCTCATCCTCTGCCTGATTCCATGGATCCTCAGCCTTCCATTTTATCCCCCTCCCCTCCGTCCTCTTCTGCCTGCTCTACCTCCTCCTCTTCCAAAGAGACACTCCCTTCCCCTCCCTCTCCTTCCTGTCCGCTGCCTGCCTCTTTCAGTCCTCCTGTTACCAGGTCTAAAGGACTCCTTCCCACCCCTAAGACAATCGCACCCCTTCGTGAGGTAGCTGGTCCTGAGGGTGTCATCAGAGTCCACATGTTCTTCTACAGGTCAGACATTACTCAGCTAGAGAGGAAGTTAGGCTCAATCACCACTAAACCCACCACTTACATACGGGAGTTTCAATGGGTCCTGCAAGCATATAGCCTCACTCTTCATGACATATACATGCTCTTGGCCAATACACTTCTCCCTGAGGAAAGGCAATGGGTCTGGGAGCTAGCCCAAGCCCATGCTGATGAAAATCATAGGACCAATCCTAACCACCCCACGGGCCCTCATGGTGTCCCAGAGCAGGATCCCCTATGGGATTACAACACCCCTGAAGGCTTACAGACTCATGACCTTTTTACATCCTGCCTCTTGGCGGGCCTGAAAAAGGCCACCCGCAAGGCTGTTAACTTTAAAAAGGTGCAGGAGGTCATTCAAAGGAAGGAGGAAACACCTTCAGAATTCCTGGATAGACTAACCAAGGCCCTTCAACAGTGCACATAACTCGACCCAGAAACCCCTGATGGCCGTCATGTCTTAATGACATATGTTCTGGCCCAAAAATACTCTGACATTAAAGCCAAGCTTAAAAAGCTTGAACAGGGCCCTGCTACTCCTCAGACCGAAATCCTCGCTGTCGCTTTAAAGGTTTTTCATGGTAGAGAGGATGAAAGTGAATGCCGTAGGCAGAGAGCTGAAAATGCCAAATTCCAAATGTTGGCCCAGGTCATTTAGAGAAGGCCATCACCACGCCGTCCAAATGTGACACCCCCTGGAGCTTGCTTCAAATGTGGTAAGGATTGTCCTTCGCCGAGAACATCGTAAAACCCCTGCCCAACATGCCATCAAAGGAGACACTGGGGGGCAGACTGCCCAACAACCCGGAAGGGAGGTTGGTCAGCCACCCGGCAACCCCAGCCTCTCCTGGGCTTGGCAGAGGAGGATTGATGGAGTCCTGGGCCTTCCCTCCAGAGTATTACCATCAAGAATCAAGAGCCTAGGGTCACCTTCCTGGTGGATGGACGCTTCATTACCTTCCTCTTGGATATTGGTGCCACTTTTTCAGTCTTGAGGGAGTATTGGGGTCCTACCACACCCTCAAAAACTCCTATTGTCGTGGTAGGAGGTAAACATATTTTCCCTCAAAATCCCTTTTGTCCTTCACTCACTCCTTTCTCGTTATGAGCCATTGACCCATTCCCCTTCTGGAAAGGGACATACTCTCACTATTAAAAGTCACGATTCACATATCACCCCACACCTCTCCTACCTCTCATTTCCTCATGATGTTCCTAGGGGCAGATACACCTCCTTCATGCACTCTCCCACGACTATCTAAACCAGTTAACCCTGAGTTTTGGGACACAACTACACCCTTTATGGCTAAATGCAGTCCTATTCATATTGTCTTACGGGACCCTTCAAGATTTATTAGTCAACCATGATATCCACTCACAACAACAGCCTTCCTCGGATTAGAAGCCATCATCCAGGATTTATTATGAAAGGGGTATCTTAGGCCTACACACTCTCCTTTCAACACCCCCATTCTGGCAGTAAAGAAACCTAACTTGTCCTACAGGCTGGTTCTAGACCTTCCCCTTGTCAACTCTTCTGTGGTCCCCATCCACCCGCTAGTGTCCAACCCTTACACCCTCCTCTCTCAGATCCCTGCCACTATTACCCACTTCTTGGTCCTAAATTTAAAACATGCGTTCTTTTCTAATCCCTTGTTCTCAGAATCTCAGTATATCTTTGCTTTTACTTGCACTGACTCTCACACCCGCCATTCTCATCAGCTTACCTGGACTGTCCTCCCACAGGGATTCAGGGATAGCCCCCATCTCTTTGGCCAAGTTCTTGCCCAGGACCTCACATCCTTTCACCCGACCTGTCCTGACTCTACTCTCCTTCAATATGTCGATGACCTTCTTCTATGTAGTCCCTCTGGGAACACTCTCAATCCCACACCGCTCAGCTTCTTAATTTCCTAGCAGACAAGGGAAATAGGGAGTCTCCCCACAAGGCCCAGGTTTCCCAGTCTTCTGTCACCTATCTCGGTTTTTGCCTTACACCCAGAAAAAAGGAAATAACACTGGATAGGAGGCAACTCCTCTCTTATCTTCCAGTGCCCCATACAATAGCCAAAATACTATCATTCCTAGGACTAGCAGGTTATTTTAGGGACTGGATCCCAAATTATTCTCTTCTTTACAAATCCTGTATGACCTAGCAAAGGGACCCCCTAGTGAATCTCTTGCCTCCTCCCCAAACTACCACTTGCGCAGGCTTCAGCAACTTGTCTTAAAGGCACCTGCCCTTCATTTTCCTGGTCTTTCAAGACCATTTCATTTATATGTCCATGAAAAAGAGAGGCAAGAACTTGGGGTCTTAGGTCAAAACTATGGGCCTACATTTGCACCTGTGGCATATTTGTCCAAGCAACTTGACCCTACCATCCGTGAGTGGGCCCCTTGCTTAAGAGCTCTGGCTGCTGGACAAATTTTACACAAAGAAGCCTCTAAGCTTACATTTGGGGCCCCTTTAACTATCCACTCCCCACATCACTTGAAGGATCTTTTAGCTTATAAGGGCTTTCAAACCCTTCCTCCATCCAGATTTCTGTCGCTCCTCACTTCCTTTCTGGAAAACCCTAATATTACTTTCCTCCCCTGCTCTGCACAGAACCCTGCCTCACTGTTCCCAATGACTCCCACGTCTAACACACCAACTCATAATTGGTTGGAAACCTTAGATGATTTCTTCCCCTGTCATTCTTCCATTTCTGAGTGACTACTAGCCAAGCCTGACCTTATCTGGTTTACTGATGGCAGTTCCTTTAGGCAGAACGGCACTCATTACTTTGGATACGCTGTAGTATCAGCCACTGAGATTATAGAGGCCAAAGCTCTGCCTTCAGGAACTACCAACCAGCAGTCTGAACTTATAGTAGCCACTCGTGCCAGCCTTCTATCACAAGGCAAATCCCTCACCCTTTATACTGATTCAAAATATGTCTTCCATATCTTATCCCATGCTGCAATATGAAAGGAGTGAGGCCTACTTACCACCAAAGGTAATGTGATCACTAATTCGGCTCTTATAACAAATCTGATAGAGGCCTCCCACTTACCAACCCAGGTGGGAGTTGTCCATTGTAGGTCTAATCAGAAGGACGTCTCTCTTATCACTGAGGGCAATGCCAAAGCTGACCAGGTGGCACACATGGCTGCTACCACTTCCAATGATGGACCCCCTGGGGGACATATAATGGCCACTTTAGACAGCTCATCTGAAGCCCCTACTTCTTCCAGTAAGAACAAGGATCTCTTCAAGTTCCTTCATAATCTATTCCTTTCCAATTCTCAGTCTTTGACCCTCTTTTTACAGAGCTTCTTCTCGCTCACCCTCTCTGACAAAGCCATGCTACAGAATATAGCCTCTAATTGTCAGATCTGTCAGTGGACCAACACTTATGCTCCTTTAAGGCCCAAACCTTTCCCTTCCCACCAAGCCCGGGGACACATTCCCACTGCTGACTGGCAGGTAGACTTCACCAACATGCTCACAGTATGGCGCACTAAATACCTCCTTGTCTTTGTGGACACTTTCTCTGGTTGGATTGAGGCATTTCCCACTTCCAATAAAACGGCTTCCACTGTAGCTTTAATCTTACTGACAAACATCATCCCCAGGTTTGGTATGCCCACTTCTCTACAATATGACAATGGCCCTGAGTTTATTTCTAGGATCACACAAAAGGTCCCTCAAGCCCTCTCATTCAAGTGGCATTCCCACTGTCCATATTACCCCCAAGCTTCATGGAAAGTGGAAAGGGTAAATCGTACTCTAAAGGAAGTCCTTACCAAATTGACAATGGAATTAAACTTAGACTGGGTCAAACTCCTTCCCTTGGATTTGCTTCGAATCAGAGCTCTCCCTAAAAACCATCTTTACTGTCTCCCTTTGAGATAATGTATGGAAGACCTCTTATACCCCCTGGGTTGGTCATTTCACAAGGACCTCTCACCCGAGATTTGTCTTTGCCTCCTTTATATCATCTCTGCTCAGAAATCTGGAAATATCAGGACTGGCTTCATCCGGACCCAGTGTCCTCTCCAAACACTCCTCCCTTAACACCTGGGAGTCTAGTCGATTATAATACCCCAGAGGAGAAAGGGACTCTTGCCCCAAAATGGGAAGGTCCCTATCCTGTCATTCTCTGTACCCCCACTGCCGCCAAACTCTCCTTACCAGACAACCATCTCACTCCCTGGATTCACATTTCTAGGTTGAAGCCATATCACCCGGAGGTCCCACCTGCTGACCACAGGACCACCCAGAGGAACTCCAAGAATCACCTCCTGAACCTCCCCTTATCTCCTGCTCTCCACACTCATCTCACCCATTTAAGTTGCAGCTCACACGGTGTTCCATGCAGCCCAATTCCTCTAAAAAAAAGTCACAATGAGCTCTCCCAACACCCTAATCTTCTGTAACTGCTTGTTTTTTGTGTTCTGCTTATTTTCTGTGCTCTATCGGGACTGGTCTTTACCCTCCTCTCCTACCATGTATTTATTCACTCTTCAGGAACGATACTCAGAACATGGCATGCAGAAGGTCCATGCAGTGGATGCAACTACTTGCTTCATCCACAACTGCACCTCTATTTCCCTAAAATTGTCACCTTCAAGGACCTTCGTCCCTGGTAGCTGGAACTGGCCTTTCATTTGCTTCCTTTTTGATCAAACAAAAGACTATTGTCATTGGTGGCCTGAGATATATAATGGGTCCCCCTATTGGTCATGCAGGTTCCATGATGAACATGGTAGCTATTCTTACCACTCACTTGGTTACCCAAAAGGGTGGACTTCTAGTTACCGAAAGTGGCATAAAGGCTCTTCATCTGATAACAATGGATGGTAAACTTTAGATATACCTGACCCCAAGGCCAAACGTTGGGACTATGTTGAGTTTGCTGTCTATGCTCGGACAACCTCAGCCAGACCCACAATGTGGATGACTGTTGGCCGCACCCTGATTATGCCACCTAAGGCAACCATCCAGGTAGTCGAACACATTAAGGAGTCAGAATCAAAACTTTGAGATCTTATCCATAGCTCATCCAAAAAGGATTCAGACCCTTCAACCCCCTCAGGTCCCCCTGACACATGGCTCAATTTGTTACACCAAACTCTTCGATTATTAAAATCCACCCCTCTTTCTGTGCCTCCTTCTCAGTGCTTTCTCTGTGCTTCACTTAGTCGTCCACTTCTAGCAGCGGTCCCATTAGCGGCAGGAAATATTTCAGCAAAAACCTACAATTTCTCTAAGAAAGGACAACCCCTACATGTGACACGTATCCCACTGTGGGAAAGTTATTCCACCAATGCTTTATTTGCTTTCATCTGTTTCCACCTGCCAATAATAAATCCTTTACCCATTTGTTCCTTGAGCTTAAGCATCCAATCGAGCCCTGCGTTTATGCAACCTGGAAATTTCCTCTGGTGTAATGGGTCTTTAAGTACCTCAACGATCAATGTCTCTGGCACCTGTTTCTTGGTTACTGTAGTTCCTCAGCTGTCTTTGTATACTCCCACCGAATTCCGACAGTTGGCCCTACCTTCCCGAACCTGTAGGGCAGTCTTTCTGCCGGTTCTGGTAGGCCTCACTTTAACAACCTCAATGGCGGGTCTCGGACTCTCTGGTGGAGCTATAGGTCATGCTCTATGGGCATCCAATGACCTGCAACAAAAACTGCAGGAAGCACTCGATACCACTGCTGAGTCTCTGGGCTCCTTGCAGTGCCAGGTTACTTCACTGGCACACGTGGCTTTACAGAACCAAAGGGCAATTGATCTTCTCACTGCAGAAAAAGGGGGTACATGCCTATTCCTCAGAGAGGAATGTTGCTATTATGTTAATGAATCTGGGCTGATAGAAAAAAATGTTGTTAAATTGCAGGAATTATCGACCAAATTGCTCAAACCTAGCTCCTCCAATCCCATAACAGGGTTCTTCCAATCCTATCTTGCCATGTACTTACTACCTATCTTGGGGCCCCTTATTGGGATGCTCCCTTTTTGTGCTCTCTTGCCATGCATAATGAAGTTCCTTCAAACCCAACTGCAAAAAATTTTTAATCAAAATTTCAACCAGCTTTTGCTTAGGCACTACCAGCCTCTGATGACCGATGAACCCCTAACATCTCCAAGAGAACAGTTCACTCAGTGATGAAGCTCACTACCAGGCATGATGGAATGCAACGTACATCAGACAGCAGGAGACAACGAGCTTGGAGAACCTCCTAATCTGCCATCCTGGATTCATGAGTCTTTATCACCTTCTAAGCTTCCTCATGGCCCTTGGCCTCTTCTATGTCAGTCCCCCAACATGGAACTTCTGCCAAAAATTGACCATTGCTTTAATTTTTATCTTCATTCTGTTTTTATTCGCTCTGATCTTCTTCAGGTGCTGGTGACGCCATGTCCAGGCAACACTTCCAGTATTTCCTTGAGTCTCTGTTACAGGACCAGTGGCTGATACCAACAATCTCCTCCATCCAGGACTGGTTTCATGCCATCGACAACTTGTGGCATCAGGGAACTTTCATAGACTTTACCCCTACTGAAGTAGATATCTATACCACTGGGTTTTATTTCTGGCTGCCATGATATCCCCAGACCTGCCCCCCGAGCATTCATCCACCTCCCTTTCTAGGCCCCACAGCACCCCTACACAGCAGGAAGCAGCCAGAAATGACAAACAACACCCCAATTTCTAAGAAAACAAAAAGGGAGGAATGTTAAGAAAAGTATAAATGGCAGCCATACCCCAGAGAAAAACCCCAACATGGATCCTAAGGACTTCTTCTTCCTACCTTCTTCTTTTCTGCAGTGGCGTGAAAAGTCCCCGCCCTTGTTAACTCTGCAGCCAGCGCCAATTTCAAATCTCGCTGGTGGGGAACCTTAGCCCCAATGAGAACTAATTCCTGGGCTCCGGAGCTGATATCTGAAAAAATCTTATTCTCAAAACATGAGACCAAACCACAAACCCACAACCACACCCACAAAGGCACCTCCTTCCCCCAAGTAGGTCTGTGACTATACGGAGTGTTCTCTGACTGCTGGGCCATACTATGTTCCTCCGAAATGGCCTGTCTTCTCTCAGATCTGGTCTCCTTGGCCAACTCTGTGAAGTTGACAGGAACCAGCGGTTAGCCACTACCTTCTTTCTCAGGAAAGGCCCCTCTTCAGAGCTCTTCTGGCATTTGGACATCTTCAAATCAGTAGGTACCAAGAAAGACTGACCCTGTCCTTGGTAAATCCAAACAAGTGAGACAACTGGGACTGGGACTGGGACTGGCTCGGGGTGCCTGGCTTCCTGGATCCCAAGTTCAGAGAGTTCCAACACCAAGGAAGTGAGGTGAGGTCACTTCGTTCAGGAACTGAATGAGATCACTGCCTTGGCAACCACTTTGTTTTAACAGTTGCTTCTTATGGTCCCTTTAGATGGAGGCTGCCCCTACTTCCTGTGACCCTTTCATAAGTTACAATGGGATATAATCCATAGGCTCTCAGGAACAGCTCTCCATAAGGCCTGGTTTGGTCCGTATTCTCTACATTAAGAAGACAGAGGCTGATTCAGACACCAAACTTCATCCTACCATATTGTTTTCCATGGAAGATGACTTTTGCTCTCTCAGGTCCTTCATAGCTGCCTACATCTTCTCCAGGGATCATTTCTGCACATACCTTTGAGGTTCTCATCAGGTGGAAGATCCCATACATTCCTGTATTGTAAGACCAACACTGTCACTGCTTTTCTGTAAAGTTAGATTGAGGGAACAGTGTATGGTTAGTGTTAATAACATTTTCAATTTTGGTTAGGAACCATTCTGCTCGATGAACAATGGTATTGGGAACCTGCGATATTTATAAGAATATAGAGGTGAAATATATGAACGAAAAGAGAAATCTAAGTAAGAATTGAAGCCCAGAAGGTCATTGGGTCCTTGATTGGGATACTTAGCATTGAATTACTTTCGGTACAAGGTCCTATGCCATTGTATATCGATTTATCTGAGACATCTGTGCAGAATGTAGAAGAGAACATCCAGTCAGAAAGGGATAGTCGGTAGGATTAGGAAGACAGTAGGTAGGTTTAGAAAGAAGAGTGAATATAGGATTTGGACCAAAGTTTTTTAGCAATAGGGTTTCGGTTAGAGAGTGAATGTTAGTGATAGCACATGTGAAGATTCAGTCACAATGATGAACTGGGGAAAATATGTAGGAAAGCAGATATCAATAGACACATTACAAAATCATTCAAAGTGTAAAGTGAGTGACAGCTTTAGACATATTCAACAGGGTTGAGTTTGAATATATAATCTTTGGAAGAAACAAATATGTAGTCACCAATAAGATTTTCATTTGAGATCATTAGGCAACCTGGACATGGATGTTTTTAGTAATCCATGTTCACTTTCCATTTAGGTATGGTACAATCATAAGTGTGAACTTTGCATTTTGCTGTTCAGAATATTACTGTGATTAAATGTATATGTAGATCAGGTTACATGTATTTGTTCCACCATTTCCGGGAGCAATATTTTGAAGACGTATAAATTAGTATTGGGGGTACAAAGAGGTGTACCCTGTGTCTATGAATATAGAGATAATACATGAATAGACCATACTGTGAATAAATAATATAACTGGTTCCACTTTAAATAATGGATTGAATTGATATCTGTAACTAAGTAAGAAATCTTATATTGATATACAATCATTCTTTCCAACCACTTATACATTTAATGGTAATATTAGGGTTATGGTTTATCATGACGGGTGTTTTGCTTCAAATATGATAATGGAAATCGATAATAATGTGTTTGTAAAGAAGTCTCATGAAAAGAGCAGTCAATAAACATGGAGGAATACATGAGTACTGAAGCAGGAAGTGATTTGAAGTTAAACAAATGCGTATAAATTTGCTAAATTGTAGATGAAATATGTATCCTATTATGTGCATAAACTGAAGAAATAGTAATGTTCCAGTGTTGAATAAAAATGAACGTCAAAATGCACATCATGTCCCATAGGAATCTACTTGCATTGATGTTAAACTCGGGTCAGTTACTGTAGAAATATTATGATTTGGCTTTTTTTTTTTTGGTGTTATAGTACAATTTATTTTAGTACTAGCATGCCACAGAATGTAGAGGAAGGAACAATGGATTTTTAGTTATAGCACTAATGATCTAACATTTAATGACTATTTTGGGGAGTCTAGAAATTACATAAGTTTATGTAACATATTGTTTTTTATTTAACATTCAAAAAAGCTTGGAATTTTGGTAATATTTCTACTTTTTTATTTTTTATTTTTCAGTTGTTGATGGACCTTCATTTTGTTTATTTTTATGTGGTGGTGAGAATAGAACCCAGTGCCTCACACATGCTAGACAATCATGTTACCACTGAGCCACAAACCCAGCCCCTCCACTTTTTTCTTAACATCGAATATGCCTCTCCCTCTTCTTTACTCACTTTCTTCCTCATTTTCCCCTTTCTCTCTCATCCTTTTTCATTTTCCATCCATATCAATTTTTCTCTCATGTCATTACAAACAGTATCTTGCTATGAAATTTAAATTTAAGACTGTTTTTTATAGTCATTCTTTTTTCTTGAGAAAATGTTAAAATTATAATCACCTGATAGATATATCACTATACATTTATTATATATATGTATCTATATTCATGCATATGCATTACATATATTATATATGTATATATACATTTATATTTAAAAGTACTTTGATTAGCCTGTTAGATATAATATAGATCATATCTTTCTTAATTCTCAAGTCTTCCAGAATTAACATCTTACAGTGAAAATCAATTAAACATATTTAAGTAAACAGGTTTCTTTCTTATTTATCTATACTGATAATTTAAGGTTTTATATCACATTAAGCGATAATATGGCATAATATATCTTAAGAATTAGAGAAAAATTTTTTAAAAAACCTATTATTTAAGAACCATATGCACTGACATTTTAAATGGCTTTCTCGTGATTTCAATTTCTATCAATTGTGTATTAATTGCCAAATATTTATTTTAGTACTTTTCATATTCATAATTGATATAAAGTCAATTGTTTCATTCTTCTTGTAAGTAGTTACTTATTACAGCAGGGACATTATTAATAATTCTAAATCTTTATAAGAAAAATAGTGCAAAGATATTTTCATGCAAAATTAAGAATAATTGCATGCTCTGAATGTTTGATTGTTAATACATATAACAAAGAGCTTTTGATGAGTCTCTTCCCCAGTAAAAACATAAAATGCAAAGATATAGTTGGGTATGTATGTCCAAATAAAGATAAGGAGAAATACACATTATTAGCTAGAAACAATTAAATAAAAGATGAAAAGAAAAATCCAACACATTGTACAAACTTGTCAGATGAGGTAGTATTCTGGAAGAATAGCCTAAGGCTAGACCTGGTCCATGACAAAATATTAACTAAAAAAGTGAAATATGAAAAATATAGGAAATGCTATGAATTTTTCATGAAGGTAGGTTAATTATCATTTAATCTCAATTTATGTGCATTTTCAAAAGCCAAATTTCTGGTAAAATAAATTTGTGATAGTTACAACTACACAAAACAAAGTTTCTGCTTAGAAAATGAATGCATCTCAACACTTTTTTAGCTGATTTCTTCCCACTCAATTTTAAACATTTATTTATTTATTTATTTTTATTGGTTGTTCAAAACATTACAAAGTTCATGATATATCATCTTTGATACATTTTTCTCATTTGGATTACGAACTCCCATTTTTCTCCCAAATAAGAATTGCAGAAACACTTTGGTTACACATTCACATTTTTACATAATGGCAAATTAGTGACTGTTGTATTCTTCTACCTTTCCTATCCCCTACTATCCCCCCTCCCCTCCCCTCCCATCTTCCCTCTCTACCTCATGTGCTGTTGTTTAATTCTCTCCATTATTTCCCTCCCATTTCCCCTCACAACCTATTATGTGTAATTTTGTGTATCATTGAGGTTATCCTACCATTTCCATATGCTTTCTGTTCTCTCTCCCTTTCTCTCCCCCCACTCATCTTTGTATAATGTTAATCTTTTCCTCATGCTCTTCCTCCCTTTCTGTTCTTAGTTGCTCTCTTTATATCAAAGAAGACATTTGGCATTTGTTTTTTAAGGATTGGCTAGCTTCGCTTAGCATATTCTGCTCTAACGCCATACATTTCCCTGCAAATTCTATGATTTTGTAATTTTTTAGTGCTGCGTAATACTCTATTGTGTGTAGATTCCACATTTTTTTTTATCCATTCATCTATTGAAGGGCATCTAAGTTGGTTCCACAGTATAGCTATTGTGAATTGTGCCGCTATGATCATTGATGTGGCAGTATCCCAATAGTACGCTGTTTTAAAATCCTCAGAGAATAGTCCAAGAAGGGTGATATCTTGGTCAAATGGTGGATCCATTCCCAGCTTTCCCAGAAATCTCCATACTGCTTTCCAAATTGGCTGCACCAATTTACAGTCCCACCAGCAGTGTACAAGTGTCCCCTTTTCCCAACATCCTCGCCAACACTTACTGTTGTTTGACTTCCTAATGGCTGCCGATCTTACTGGAGTGAGATGGTATCCTAGGGTGGTTATGATTTGCATTTCTCTGACTGCTAGAGATTGTGAGCATTTTTTCATGTACTTGTTGATTGATTGTATGTCCTCCTCTGTGAAGTGTCTGTTCAGGTCCTTGGCCCATTTGTTGATTGGGTTATTTGTTATCTTATTTTTTAATTTTTTGAGTTCTTTGTATATTTTGGATATTAGGGCTTTATCTGAAGTTTGAGGGGTAAAAATTTGTTCCCAGGATGTAGGTTTTCTATTTACCTCTCTTATTGTTTTTCTTGCTGAGAAAAAAAAAAAACTTTTTAGTTTAAGTAAGTCCCATTAATTTATTCTTGTTATTAACTCTTGGGCTATGGGTGTCCTATTAAGGAATTTGGAGCGCGACCCCACAGTATGAAGATCGTAGCCAACTTTTTCTTCTATCAGATGCAGTGTCTCTGATTTGATATCTAGCTCCTTGATCCACTTTGAGTTAACTTCCTTGCTTGGCGAGAGAAAGGGATTCAGTGTCATTTTGTTGCATATCGATTTTCAATTTTTCTAGCACCATTTGTTGAATATGCTATCCTTCGTATATTGCAGGTTTTCAGCCCCTTTTATCAAATATAAGAAAGTTGTAATTTTGTGGATTGGTTTCTGTGTCCTCTATTCTGTTCCATTGGTCCACCTGCCTGTTTTGGTACCAGTACCATGCTGTTTTTGTTACTATTGCTTTGTAGTACAGTTTGAACTCTGGTATCGCTATACCTCCAGATTCAAACTTCCTGCTTAGAATTGCTGTTGCTATTCTGGGTCTTTTGTTTTTCCATATGAATTTCATGATTGCTTTATCATTTCTACAAGAAATTTCGTTGGGATTTTGATTGGCATCAATTTAAACCTGTAGAGAATTTGGGTAATATCGCCATTTTGATGATGTTAGTTCTGCCTATCCATGAATTGGGTATATTTTTCCATATTCTAAGATCTTCTATCTCTTTAGGGTTCTGTAGTTTTCATTTATAAATCTTTCACCTCTTTCGTTAGGTTGTTTCCCAACTATTTTATTGTTTTTCCAATTATCTTATTTTCTTTGAGGATATTTTGAACGGAGTGGTTTTCCTCATTTCCATTTCTGAAGTTTTGCTGCTGATATACAGCAATGCCTTTGATTTATGCGAGTTGATTGTATATCCTGCCACTTTGCTGAATTCATTTATTAACTCTAGCAGTTCCTCTGTAGACCCTTTTGGGTCTGTTAAATATATTATCATGTCATTCACAAATGGCGATAATTTAAGTTCTACTTTTACTAGTTTTATGCCTTTAATTTCTTTTGTCTGTCTAATTGCTATGCCTAGTATTTCAAGAACTGAATTAAATAGAAGTGGTGATAGAGGGCATCCCTCTTGTTCCAGATTTTAGAGGGAATGCCTTCAGCTTTTCTCAATTTAGGATGATGCCAGCCTGAGGTTTAGCATATATAGCTTTTACAATCTTGAGGTAAGTTCCTGTTATCCATAGTTTTTCTAGTGTTTTCAACATAAAGGGATGCTGAACTTTGTCGAATGTTTTTTCTGAATCTATCGAGATGATCATATGTTTGTTGTCTTTAAGTCTATTGATGTGGTGAATAGCATTTATTGATTTCCGTATAATGAACCAGCCTTGCATCCCAGGGATGAATCCTACATGATCATGGTGCATAATTTTTTTGATATGCTTTTGCATTCGATTCACCAAGATTTTATTGAGAATTTTTGCATCCAAGGTTATTAGAGATATTGGTCTGTAGTTTTCTTTCTTTGAAGTGTCTTTGTCTGGTTTTGGGATCAGGGTGATATTGGCCTCATAGAATAAATTTGGAAGAGTTTCTTCTTTTTCTATTTCTTGAAATAGCTTGAAAAGTATTGGTATTAATTCCTTTTTGAAGGTTATGTAGATCTCCGCTGTATACCCATCCGGTCCATGGCTTTTTTTGGTTGGTAGTATTTTGATGGCTTCTTCAATTTCTTCCTTTGTTATTGTTCTGTTTAAATTGTGTCTGTCTTCCTGACTCAATCTGGGCCGATCACATGACTTAAGAAGTTTATTGATATCTTCACTATCATCTATTTTATTGGAACATAGGGTTTCCATATACTTTCTAATTATCTTCTTATTTCTGTAGTGTCTGTTGTGATATTGCCTTTTTCATCCCGTATGTTAGTAATTTGAGTTCTCTCTTTTCTTCTCTTCCTTAGCATGGCTAAGTGTCTATAAATCTTATTTATTTTTTCAAAGAACCAACTTTATTTTTATCAATATTTTCAAAGTTTTTTTTGTTTCAATTTCGTTGATTTCTGCTCTAATTTTAATTATTTCTTGTCTTCTACTACATTTGCTGTTGTTTTGCTCTTCCATTTCTAGGTTTTTGAGGTGTAGTGTGAGTTCATTTATTTCCTGTTTTTTTCTTTTCTTTTTTTTTTTTTTGAGGAAAGAACTCCAAGAAATGAATTTCCCTCTTAAAACTGCTTTCATTGTGTCCCATAGATTCCAGTGTGTTGTGTCTGTATTGTCATTTGTCTCTACGAATTTTTTTTATCTCCTCCTTTATGTCTTCTGTAAACCATTGATCATTCAGTAGCATGTTGTTCATTTTCCATGTGATGTAGGATTTTTCCTTCCTTCTTTTATCATTGATTTCCAGATTCATTCCATTATGATCAGATATGGTGCATGGTATTATCTCCACGACTTTATATTTACTAAGAATTGCCCTATGGCATAATATATGGTCTATCTTTGAATAGGATCCATGTGCTGCTGAGAAGAACGTGTATCCACTTTTTGATGGTTGATATATTCTATATATGTCGGTGAAGTCTAGGTTACTGATTTTGCTGTTGAATTCTATAGTTGCTTTATTCAGTTTTTGTCTAGAGGATCTGTCTAATGGCTAGAGCGGTGTGTTGAAGTCACCCATAATTATTGTGTTGTAGTTTATTTGACTCTTGAACTTGAGGCGAGTTTGTTTTATGAGTGTTGCAGCTCAATTGTTTGGTGCATACAAATTGATAATGGTTATGCATTGTTGCTGCAAGGTTCCTTTTAACAGTATATAGTGTCCTTCTTTATCCCTTTTGATTAACGTAGGTTTGAAGTTGATTTTATTTGATATGAGTATGGCCACTCCTGCTTGCTTCCGAGGGTCATGTGAGTGGTATGATTTTTCCCAAACTTTTAATTTCAGCCTCTGTATGTCTTTACCTATCATATGAGTCTCCTGAAGGCAGCATATTGTTGGATTTTTTCTTTTTTGATCAAGGTTACTAGCTTATGTCTCTTGATTGGTGAGTTTAGGCCATTAACATTTAAGGTTACAATTGAAATATGATTTGTACTTCCAGTCATGTTTATTTATTTATTTATTTATTTATTTTGGTTAGTTTTTACTTTTTGGTTATTTTCCTCTCCCTTTACTGAGATACCTCCCGCTGCTAGTTTCAGGCATTACTTTTCAAATCCTCTTCTTGTAGTATTTTGCTCAAAATGCTTTGCACTGCTGGTGTTCTGGCTGTGAATTCTTTTAGCTTTTGTTTATCGTGAAAGACTTAAATTTCATTGTCAAATCTGAAGCTTAATTTTGCTGGATACTGTATTCTTGGTTGGAATCCATTATTTTTGAGCGTTTGAAATACTTTTTTCCAGGATCTTCTTGCTTTCAAAGTTTGTGATAAAAATCAGTCGTTAACTTAATTGGTTTACCCCTGAATGTAATCTGCCTACTTTCTCTCGTAGCTTTTAATATTCTCTCTTTGTTCTGTATGTCCTTGTTCTGGCTATCTTCATAATTATTTGTCTTGGAGTTGGTCTATTACGGTTTTGAATGCTTGGGGTCCTGTAGGCTTCCAGGATTTGGCAATTCATTCCATCTTTCATCTCTGGGAAATTTTCTAGAAATATTTCATTTAATATGTTGTCCATTCCTTTGGTTTGAATCTCTATGCCTTCTTCTATCCCGATGACTCTCAAATTTGTTTTTTTATGACATCCCATATCTCTTGAATAGATTGCTCATGGGATTTAAGCATCTTTTCTGTGTTTACTCTATTCTTTTCAAGTTGATAAACTTTGTCTTCATTATCTGATGTTCTAACTTCTAATTGATCTAGTCTATTTTTAATATTCTTCGTTTGAGTTTTTAATTTGGTTTATAGTTTTCTGCATTTCTAGGATTACTGTTTGATATTTCTTTTTAAGGTCTCTATCTCCTGGTAAAGCTCGTTCTTTGCCATTTGAATTTGTTTGTTTATTTGATTTTCAAAATATACTTTTATTGCTTGGACTTGCTGCCTCATGTCTTCTCTAATATTCCTTTCCATCTGAGTTAGGTATGCCTTGAGTTTTTTTCCCTATCCTTATTTCTGATGCTTCTCGGTCCTCCTGTAGAATTTAGTTGTCCTGCATTTTTTGCACACCTTTTTTTCCCTTGTTTTTTTCATGATGTTCACATTACTTTTCAGCTCTATTTGATTGCTGTGTTTCTGCTCTCTTCAATAGATTTGTTTTGGTTTTGTATATCTCTGTTGTCTCTCTTTTGTGTTTGTAGACTATGCCTGCAAAAGTGGATTCTGCTTGGAAGGATTTCCGACAGCTGAGCTCCAGTGATGTCACCTGTCTGCTATGGCGGGCCCCAGGCTCCTTGCCGGGGTGTTTGAATGGGGGGGGTGGGACTGGACTGTCTCTGGTTGGTTTCACCACCCGGTCGCTGGCAGGCGGGCGGTCTCCAGCCATCCAGTCGTGCAATCAGCGAATGGGCTGTCACCGGCGGGCGGGTGATCTCTAGCTGCCCAATTGTGCAGGCAGCCAGCGGGTGATTGGTTGCTGGTGGGCAGGCGTTCTCCAGCCACCTAGTCACGCGGGTCTGTCCTCTAGTACCCTGGTTTCCTCTGCGAGTCCTGATTTCCCCTGCTACACCAGATTTCCCCTGAGTGATGCCTCTCGGCAGCTCAAACTGTACTCTTTGCCTGCCGTTTCTTGGGTGTGGAGGGTGTCTATTGGGAACCCTGGCACTCTATTGTTTTGATTTTTTCCGCTTGCCCCACCCATTGCGCTGGCTAGACAAGTTTCGTTTTCACCGGTGATAGGAGGGGAAGTTGAAGGTCAGGTGCCACTAATTTTCCCCCCGTCTTTATGAAGGCTTTCTCCGGAAAGCCTAAGAGAGAATTTTTGCAAATTACCTGCTGTATGGGAGATAAGCTGAGTAACACACACCTATTTTGTTGTTGCAATCTGTCGGAGAGTGGCGGTGGATACTTCAGCTCTCCAAGATGGTGGCCGTTGGTTTCCTCGATGGAGTTTCGGTTGTGGGGGATAGAACTGTAGCGCTTTCTTCCCCATCTGAAATCCCGAACTCAGCCCTGGGCTCAGTGGCTGGTGAGCCAGCCGGATTCCACAGAATCCGCAGCAACGTTTCTTCCTGCATGCTGGTCGCTTCTCGGTGGAGGCCTGCCGTCTGTAGCCATGGCACGGGCCGCATGGTTCAGTCACCCCAGATCTTCGGTCGCATAGTTGGCTCTTGTTTGAGACTCAATTACCGGACCTTGGTGGTGGAAATCATTCTTCTAGGTTCCAGGCACACCCATTTTTCTGTAAGATCCTAACAAGATACATTTTCGTCATTCTAACTCCTTATTCACATGTGATGTGGCGCAGTACAAAGGGTGTGATGCACTCTATTCATGGCCATCTTGCAATGTCAAAATATTAGGATTTCTATGCAACATTTACTGAAGATAGTTTTCAGTACTAGTAAACCAAAATGTATTTCAGGTGGATGAATATTTCTGAGAATAATCTTTTGAAAAGTAGATTATCAATCCACATACATGAATATGAATGAAATTTGGGAGTGCATAATAAGACACATATATTTCATATTTTGAAAAATCTGGAGGAGATATATATATATATATATATATATATATATATATACACAGACACACCCAGAGAGACATTAAAAAGTAGCATTATATATGCCAATCGAAATTCATCATGAAATACATATCATCCACAGATTCAAAAATATTCATTTTACTGAACATGGATTTATGTATAATGCTATTCAAATAGGAGGATCACCCATAGGTTGAATTCTCAGTTCCAACAGCTTTTAGAAGGAGTGATATATTCTCAGTTCAACAGCTTTTAGAAGGAGTGATATCTTCTCACAATTTCTATATGCCAAGTCAGCCACCTCACCAAAAATATACGTGTGATACCAGGTATGATTCTATATGTGCATATAAAATTACATGTGCTAAACAGGCTACAGAGAAAGGGAGACAGGAATTCACATATTTGTTAATTTTAAAAAAACATGGTGAATTCTTTCAACCAAATAATTGACTAGATTCATAACTCCTACCCTATATAATGCAAAAGGCAAGTCCAACTATACACGATGCCTCCTCTGAACTGCTTGTATTTCAATTCTGTTTGGGTTATTATTCTCCATCATATTATGATTAGTAGTCAGAGTTTAGTAGCGTAGGGGTTAGTGTGAGGGATTCACTATTTTGACTGGAAAATTGTAAAATGAATCCAATGTGTACGCAAATATGTGCTACAAAAAAATTGTTCCCACTGTCATCCAGAACAATGGCTTGACATTACCTACTCCCCAATTAAGACAAAATTAGAGAAGAGTTAGAAAATCTGTGAATATATATCTGGAATGGAATATGCTAAGGAGTTTCCAAAAGTAAGGGACAGGGTAAACACTCCACACACTGGAGCTCTTCTGGCCTAAAGACTTCTTGTGGAACTGCCTCTGAGGTTGGGCACTTGAAACATATGTTGTTGTCAAGTGCTTTATCTTCGTTTCTAGTGAGACCAATAAAGGTGGGTCTGCATCTATGTGATCAGGAGGACATTGTTTCTTATTTTCCACTGAACATGAGCAGCAGTGCTGAATTTGCTATTTGTAGCTAAACTGTGGCCACTGGGGTCTAAGTGTCTCCCCGTGTGGACTCTGAAGCCATTTTGTGATCCTAAAATTTTCATGGTGTTTCTTGCGGCTTCACTGGGAGTTTGGTATTTGCTTCACAAAATACAAAGAGGTCAACTGGGTAACAGTGCTGGAGGGAGTTCTGTCACGTGTGGTGGGTCAGTTTCTCTAGGACAATGCACCAACCATGCTTCTATCCCACATAGCTTGCCCCATTGACCATAGCAACTTGATTCTGAAACTTGCCCTGAAACTTCTCAATATTACAAGATGCCTTTACATAGAAGGGACTGCTTGCTGCACCATGTCAGTCACAAGACACTTGGAAGCTAATGGCAGATCCACATGGCCCCACCACAAATGTTTTATCACACACCTGCCCACTACTGCTCTTGGCCCAGTACTCAGCAGCCTCCAATTTATTGGCATCTCTGTTCTACACCATTTTCATGAAACCCAGTCAATCAAGGCACTGTCTGGTATACCCATGATCAGCAACAGGAGATCCAAAGGTTCTCCAGTGCCACCTGGTCATGGGAATTTCAAAAATTTCTTGGTATTTATCTAGCCATTTTTGAAAGATGAAGTTGGAGGCACTGTGCGTTTCAAATCAATCCAGAACCATTAAATTTTGAGGAAGCTCATGTCAATGAAAGACAATGGAGAATTCTCACAGGCAAGGCTTCCCAAAGAGTGGCTAAATGGTCACGTGAATCCAGGCCCATTGATGTCTACAATGTGAGGTCCATGTGTGTTTTGACTCTCAACTATGGCTGCCAAGTCTTTCAGAATAAAATCATGTGATATCTTGGCTGTGATTCCCAGTGCTTTGTGGAAATACAACCTGGGCATACATCTCAGTTTCCAAGGGCGACTCTCATGCGTAGTCTCTTAACATCCCAACACAATTCATGGCAATACTTCTCTGAGGTCAGTTCCAGAACTCAGTCTCTTAGGGGAATCACACCAGAGATCATGTCAAGGTGGACCCAGTCATCTCTTCCAACCACCACACAAATGACCACAATTAAAACCAACACACTCCCACATGGTCCTCATGATATTTCATATAAACACTCTTCATAACCTCTGGTTGGAAGTTTCGATGAGGGGCGCAGACCAAGACAGTCTCCAAAATAATCTCCCTTGCCCGTAATTTGCCTATAATCAGGGTGGCTTGGAACCCTTCCTGTGAACCTGGTGTGATCACATAGGCCTGCTGTTAATACTTCTCTGCTTCTCCAATTTGAGGACTACTGACTGTGGGGTTTAGATTCTTTGTCTGAATTGGAGACATGAGGAAACCCAAGCACCTATGGGCTAGCCTCTGCAGGGCTTTGAAGAAATTATTTGACCCAAAGCATTCCTATTCTAACTTGATGTAGGTCTGGAACCTCACAAAGGAAGGGGAGAGACTTCATACAGAATGACTGCTCTTTTGGCTATTTTGGTTTTGGATGCACACATGGGATCTTTCTTTAGATCCATTAGGTGCTGAGAATCTAAGCCTAAGCCTCACACAGGGCCAAAAGGCTGATTCAGACACATCCTTTCCAAAGGAATTAAGCAAAAAGTTTCAGGTGATGCCCATTCATTTCCATGTGAAAACAGTTTTTTTTCAGGCATCAAAAAGGGGTGGCCTGAGGCAAAGACCTTTCAGACATTCAGGGCAGCAGAACAATTGGTAATTAAAAGGCCCAAAGCAGGGTTTTTCCACTGAGACTATCCTGATCACACTGGTATCAGAGTTTTCTGAGATGCTCGCCATTCCCTTCAGCTATCCAGTACATGATGATGTCACAGGGCTTGGAAGTGGTACATATATTGGACACAAAACCATGAGCCTATTCTGGAAAGTGGCCAGAATTCAGGAAGAAAGCAGAAACTTTGAAAGATAACAAGTGTTGCCCATCGATAAGGCAAGCTGAAATCCATTCATAAATTGGGCAGGATGAATGCTGGGAAGTTTTCAACTAGACAGGACATATCAATTGATGCATTCTCTTTTCTAATGTCTACAACCATGGACACCGTGGGATACACAGACATAGAAACACTCGCCTTGTCAAACGACTTACTCGAAACAGTCTACACCAAACCAAAATACCGACTTTCCTACCTATTCTGAGAACATGAGACAAATCCACAAACACACACCCACACCCAAAAAGGCACCTCCTTCCCCAAAGTAGGTCTGTGACTATCCAGAGTTTCTCTGATTGTGGGTCATATTTTCTTCCCCCAAAATGGCCTGTCCTGTCTCAGATCTGGTCTCTTTGGTCAACATTGTGAAGTACTGAGGAGCCAGCGGTGATCCAATACCTGCTTTCTCAGTAAAGGCGACTTTTCAGAGCTTTCTGGCATTTGGCCATCCTCACATCAGTAGGTACCAAGAAAGACTAAATCTGTCCTTGGTAAATCCAAGAAATTGAGACCCCTGGGAGTGGGACTGGGACTGGATTTGGGTGACTGGCTTCCTGGATCCCAAGTTCAGAGAGTTCTGTCACTAAGGATGTTAGGTGAGGTCACTTCCTTCAGGAATTGAATAAGGTCACTGCCTTGGCAACCACGTTGTCCTAACAGTTGTTTCAAAGGGTCCCATGAAATGGAGGCTGCCCCTACTTCCTGTGACACTTTCACAACTTAGAATGGTATATCAACCATAGGCACCCGGGAACAGCTCTCAACACAGGCCTGGTTTGGTCCTTCTTCTCTAAATTAAGAAGACAGAGGCTGATTCAGACACATTTCTTCATCCTGACCAGGTTTTTTACAATGGAAGATGACTTTTGCTTTCTCAGTTCCTACATAGCTGCCTACAACTTCTGCAGGGATCATTTTTGCATGGACCTTTGAGTTTCTCAGTAGTTGGAAGGAATCCTACATTTTTGTATTGTAAGACCATCTCTGTCCCTGCTCTTCTGTAAAGTTAGATTGAGGCAACAGTGAATGGTTAGGGTTAATAACAGGTTTGATTTGGGTTAGGAATCATTCAGCTGGATGAATAATGGTATTGATAACCTGTGATAATTACAAGAATATATAGGTAAAATATAAGTATGAAAACAGAAATCTAGGTAAGATTTAAAACCCAGAAGTGTTTTAGGACCTTGATTGTGATACTTAGTTTTGATTTATTTTCTGCACAGATGTCTCAGGTACATCGATATACAATTGCATTGGACCTTGTGCCTTGGATGATTGATTGTCACAGATAACATGCAGTCAAAAAGTGATAGTCGGTAAGATTAAGAAGATAGTCGGTAGTTTAGAAAGGAGAGTGAGTATAGAATTTGCACCAAAAGTTCTTTAGCTATAGCTTTTCGGGTATAGAGTAAATGTAAATGTCAGCACATGTGAAGAGTCAGTCACAATGATGAACTGGGAAAAATATGTAGGAAAATAGATATCAATAGAGACATTAGGAAATCTGGCAAAGTATAGTCGTTAGTGAAAAGTTAGTAAAATAGGTAGTTGTCTCTCCATGTTTTTCTGTATACTTAACTTCCCTCCCTGCCCTCCCCAAGGAAAGTATATAAGCCCTGTTTAAGCTGTTCTCAGGACTCTCTGCTCTATTTAAGTGAGCTCTGAGCCCCAGCATGCTGGACCCCCAATAAACCCTTTGCTTTTGCATGAGACAGTATCTTGGAGGTCTCTTCGCCTGACACTCGTCCGACCTTTACATATGGAGGTTCCACCGAGTTCTGGCAGCAGCGGACGAGAGACCCCAACAGGCTCCTCTCGGGATTTGTAAGGTGCCTCTTTCTGATGTCAGGTTTCAGGTTAGGTCTTGGCAAAATGGCTGTCAATAAAGAGCGTGAGCTCTCTCTCACGGTGGCTGACAGATGTGTCACAGAGCCACAGGCCACCACCCTGAGGGACACCCCAGAGGACTCTGAAAATCGAGGAACAATAGTCTCCTCAACTCAGTGATATTTTGTTTCAGATTCGGTATTGCCAGCCCATCAGGTATTGCCGGCTACTCAGTCCTCGTCTCAGTGTTGGACGTCCATTGCCTGTCTTTATTGTCTTGTCTTGTCTGTGTCATGTGTCATTGCTTTTACTGTTTGTGCATTTTTCATTATGGGAAAGAGCAATTCAATGCCTCTGTCCCTGACCCTTGATCACTGGACCAAATTCCGCTTAAGGGCTCAGAATCTTTCTTGTTCAGTAAACCGCTGGACCTGGCAGACTCTCTGTGCCTCAGAATGGCCCACCTTTGGATTTGGATGGCCCTGAGAAGGATTTTTCTACTTCTCACTAATTTAAAAAGTCAGAGATATTGTCTTTCAGGAAGGGCCACATAGCCATCCAGATCAAAAGCCATATATCTTAACCCGGCATTACCTCTGCAAATCTCCTCCATGGGTGAAGCCTTTCTTTGCCCCTGCCCCCGCTCCTAATCTTTCCCCCACAATCTCTCAAACCCTCTGCTCCTCCTCCTCCTCCACCCTCTTTTCTGCCTAAGTCACAAGATTTAACTCTACTGGACTCTCATCCTTCTCCTTATCCCTTGCCCTGGTCTCCCAACCCCCAACACCCTCTAAGTGATTTCCCTGCTGCTGACTCAGCCTCTCCGCCATTGGAGGAAGCTAAGCCAGTCCAGCACCCTCCAGAAAACTCCCCCGTGGCACACACAGCCCCTCCTCCCCTGGAGGAACCTGGCCCGGCTAAAGGAACTCACCGGCAATGAATGATTGAAAACCCTGGAACTCCCGTGATGCTCCCCCTCTGTCCCTATGTGCCAATGATTGATGATGGCCATGGGAAAAAAATGCAAGCCTACCAGTATTGGCCTTTCTCCTCTTCAGACCTATATAACTGGAAAAATAACAATCCCCCTTTTAACGAGGACCCCACTCGTCTCTCAGGTGTGGTTGATTCATAGATGTTTTCACACCAGCCTACTTGGAATAACTGCCAACAACACCTAGGGACTCTCTTCATGACAGAGGAACAAAAGAGAATCCTCCTGGAAGCTAGAAAATAATATCCTCAGACCAGGTGGGTGACTGACACAACTTCCCAACATATTCAACCGGCTTTCCCTAGAATCGATGAAACAGGGACCCCAATACCTTTGAAGGTAGGGAGCATCTGTCCACTTATCTCTGGGCTCTAATAGCGGGTATCTTAGTGGCTGCTAGGCGACCAACTAATTTGGCCAAGGTAATAGAGTTTATTCAAGAGCCTGACGTATCTCCCTCTATGTTTCTAGGGAGAATTATGGAGGCATATAGGAGATATACTCCTTTTGATACTCAGGCAGAGGCTCAAAAGGCATCTGTCATGATGGCCTTTATTGGGCAAGCTGCCCTGGATATTTAAAGAAAGTTACAACACTTAGATGGATTACAAGATATGACTTTGAGAGATTTAGTCAGCGAAGCCAAAAAAGTACACTATACGAGAGAAACTGAGGAAGATAAGGAAGCAAAGGGAGGATAAAAGAAACAAAAGACAGACTAAGGAATTGACTAAGGTCCTGGTCACAACAACAAATAGGCCAGAAATAAGAAACATGGAGACAGGAAGGGATACCTGGGCCCAAACTAGAGGCCACCCCTGGCCTCAGATCAATGTGCCTACTGTAAAGAAAAAGGACACTGGGCCAAAGAGAGCCCTAGAAAGAGACAGCCTCGCCAGCCAGCCATTCTGACTCTTGAGGATGACTAAGAAAGTTGGGGATCAGATCCCCTCCCCGAGCTCAGGTTAACTTTTGAAGTGGAGGGCACCCCAGTAAACATTGAAGTGGATACAGGGGCAATATACTCAGCCATTAAGGCCCCATTTTGCCCTCTATCAAATAAAAGGTCTCTAATTCAAGGGGCTAATTGCAGTAAATATCGGGCTTGGACAACTAAGAGGACCTGGGACCAGGGGAAAGGAAAAATCCGTCACTTGTTCCTAGTAATTCCAGAATGCCCGGCCACATTGATGGGCAGAGTTCTGCTCACCAAGCTCCAGGCCAAAATAACTTTTAACCCTGAAGGCCCCCAAGTGGAATTTCTAAATCCTTCAGTAAAAACTCCTATATTCACAGCTCTAACTATGTCAGTAGATAATGTACACCAAATCACTCACCTTAGTTTAAAGAAACTACATTCATTCATGAAGGATCAAGAACAGAGTTTTCCACTAACCGACTCACAGTTAAAGGAAATAACTGAATGGTTAACAAAAGCCTGTCAGGTCCATCAAATGGTTAATTCTTATCCTTCCAAGCTTCCTGCAGGAAAGCACCTATGAGGAACCAGACAAGGACAATTCTGGGAAGTGTACTTTACTGAAATAAAGCCAGCAAGTTATGGACTTAAATATCTCCTAGTCTTTGTAGATACATTTTCAGATGGATTGAAGCCTTCCCCCCCCCAAAAAAAAAAGAAAAGGAAAAAAAAGAAAAAAAAGAAACAGTGCAAATTGTGGTGAAGAAGAATCTGGGAGACATTTTTCCAAGATACGGCCTGCCTAAAGTAATAGGGTGTTATAATGGACTGGCGTTCATAACCCACATAAGTCAGGGGTTAGCCAGGACCTTGGGGATTTATTGAAAGTTACATTGTGCTTATAGACCCCCGAGTTTAGGACAGGCAGAATGAATGAATAGAACCATTAAAGAGACCATAACGAAATTAAGCTTAGTGACCGGCATAAAATATTGGATTATGCTACTGCCTTATGAACTGTTTCATGCAAGAAATACTCCCTCTGTTTCTTTGTTTAACCTCACCCCCTATGAAATTTTCTATGGTGCCCCTCCTCCAGTAAGGGACCTAACCCCAACTCTAAGACCTAATGATTTCTTTCACACCCCCTTGCTTGACAGACTTAAAGCTCTTGAAAGAACTCAGGATACCTGTGAAAACAGATGGCCACTGCCTAACAACCTGGGGACGAGAGGACTCCAAATCAACATCAAGTAAGATACTTCTTCTATGTAAGACGACATCAGGTGTCATCCATGGAACCCCACTTGAAAGGACCATACCAGGTGCTACTTATAACACCTACAGCGGTAAAGGTAGACAGAATCATTTCCTGGATCCATACCTCTCATTTCAAGCCTGCGGCCTGTTGAGACTCTGGCTGGAAACTGGAAAAGACTGGTAACCCTTTCAAATTGTGTATTCGCCGTGTGGATATAGCTATAGACTCTCCCCTTGACCACCAGTAGTCCTAACCCTCATCAGCTCGTTCAGCAGCGATGGCTGATCACAAATACTACTGGAAAAGCAGTATGGTCTATCTCGTATACAGCCCACTTAGGTAACTAGTGACCATCTCTCCACCCAGACATTTATCAGCTGGCTATATGTCTTTCCTATTGGGATATCCCTGATGAAGAGGATGCCACTAAAATTCCATTAAATCCCTTCCGAACCATAGACAATGGAAACAAACATAATGGATGTAGGGACAAGTGAGCCAGATGCAGGTTGGCTAGCCTAGATTACTATGATTGCCTGGTGGACTATCAAAGCCACATGAAATTACGGCTGTGTAGGGGGAAAGCCGACTTCTTCTGTAAGTCATGGGGATGTGAGCATACAGGGACTGCCTGATGGATCTCAAGCTTCTCATCAAATTCTGTAGAGAAAAGGGAAAGAAAAGAGAAATTGGATGGAAATGGAAGGAGACCCTCATTGTTATACAAAATTACATATAAGAGGTTATGAGGGGAATGGGAAAAAAAATATGGAGAGAAATGAATTACAGTAGATGGGGTAGAGAGAGAAGATGGAAGGGGAGGGGAGGGGGGATAGTAGAGGATTGGAAAGGTAGCAGAATACAACAGTTACTATTATGGAATTATGTAAAAATGTGGATGTGTAACCTAATGTGATTCTGCAATCTTTGTAATGTTTTGAATAACCAATGAAAAAAATTCTGTACACAGCATTGGCCATATTACCAATTAGATAACCAAAACCGATGACCCACAGTGGGGTCTCTAGATCCTCAAATTCTGCGTGACACTTTTAACTTCTGCAAATGCTCAAAAGGGTGAAAGGAGATTCCCCTATGTGTAGGCCTTTTCCCTCCTTTGCTCACATCCTGACCTATGTTTCTCCAATAGATCCTCACCCTTAGCCTTCTGCTCCAGACTCTCTGTTGTCACTTTCACCTCAGCAACATGATTTCTCCCCTCCAATTACTAGATCAAAAATCCAAACCTCTGCCAGTTCTCAGACCATTGACCACTTGCTGAGGTAGCAGGTAATGAAGTCCCCCTCCACCAACTCCCTCCTCTCTTCTCCTATCAGTGTCCGCACCGGATCCCACCAGGTCCTCTTACCAGCTAACCCAAATCTCAAACCAGCTGAGGAGAGCACTCAGACCCCTATCCAAGATGTAATGAAAATGGACTTAAAAGTTTGTCATCACTGAAAACAGGTTACTCAGAATTTAAAGTCCCTTACAGGCTTTTAGTGATACTAACTCTGGTCTTCTCCTCTGCTCTACCTGTTCTACTGCTCACGTTTTTATTGCTAGGAAAATTCCAAACCCCTTTCCCATTATTCTTTTACATCTCTCCTTCCTCATTCTCAGATCTTCAGAACTGCTCTCAGCCCCACCTACCCCATCTTCCCCCTCTGTACCAGGCCCACCGAAAAGTCTTATCTGACCTTCTTCAGAAGTCTTCATCATGGCTGACTTTAGGACTTAAAGCAAAAGAGTCCCTATAAAAGACTTCAGAGTAGATAAAATTTCTCTTTTCGTTTTGCCCTGTTCTACTTGGCCACTGGCTAAAAAAATCTGCACTCCTAAGGTAGACACCCCCTTACTAGTTTTTCACAAAATGTGTGTACAAGGCCTCTGGCCATGAGCTAGGGATTCACAGAGATGGCTACATTTCTAAGATACAGAAGTTACAAACTGGGCTCAATGGTAACAACTGGCAGGGTGAAAATTAAAGGGAAGAAAGAGCTCTCCCTAACCCAGGTGTCCTTGAAAATTTAACTTGACAAGAACAGAGGAAAAAAACAGAAAAATAAACTGTTTTTTGTGAACTTCTGCAGACTGTGAACTTCTGCGCCCCTTCCTTTACATGTTGGGTAAAAAATTCTAAAACTACCTAAGCTTGGGTTTCAGGGGATTTATTGATTACAACAGAAGTAATGCCCTCTGAATCTGGTTGCAAACAAATAGGACTGTTTCCTGTCTTCGGTACTATCTTAGGCGCCTTGCCTTGTCTGTCCCTACACCAGTATAATTCTATATACTTAAACATTTTTTATGTTTTCATGAAATTGTCAACAGATATGATTAATTGTGTAATGTTGCAGAGGTTTCCCAGAGTGCTTTATCCTGATGCAGGTTCATTTGAAATTCAAATAGGGGGAAATAAAACCCGGTTCCACTGGGAACATATATCCCTCACTTTAGCCATCCTATTAGAAATAGGAGTTGCTGCAGAGGTGGGCACAAGAACCACTGCCTTGGTCCATGGGACACAACAAATGACACAATTAGAAGCAGCAATAGACCAAAACTTAAAGATATTAGAAACCTCCATCACAGCTTTGCAGAAATCTTTAACCTCTCTCTCTGAAGTTGTTTTACAGAACAGTCGAGGGTTGAACCTCCTCTTCATGAGAGAAGGGGGCCTTTGTTGTGCATTGATGGAAGAATGTTGTGTTTATGCTGACCATTCTGGAGTTGTAAAAAAATCTATGAGTAAATTAAAAGGACAACTTGAAGAGTGTCAACGAGAGACAGAGGCCAAAAAAGGGTGGTTTGAGTCATGGTTCACACAGTTTCCCTGGTTAACTAAGTATTTATCAACCCTGGCAGGTCCAATAATAATCCTCATATTATTGCTAACTATAAACTCTGTTTGCTCAACCATGTAATTTCTTTTCTGCAATCTCAAATTGGACAAGTTAAACTTATGTTAATACCCAACTAGCAGACATAAAATGTGACACCCCCCAATGTTCACTTTTATGACTAAAAGTAGCCAGAAGAAGAAGTGGGGAATGAAAGGTTAATAACATAGGCACTTGTCACTTCCTGTTTTTCTGTACGCTTAACAAAACACTGTTGAAATATTGAGAAATGTTTGCTAATCTTGTTCCCAGAATGTGCTGTCCCCAACTGCCAAACTACAGAATGCACTCCCTCACCCGGTTGCGCGCAAACTGCCCACTCGCCCTGATCCATTAATAAAATTCCCTCCCTGCCCTCTTCAAGGAAAGTATATAAGCTCTGCTTAAGCTGTTCTCAGGGATCTCTGCTCTATTCAAGTGAGCTATGAGCACCAGCACGCTGGGCCCCCAATAAACCCTTTGCTGTTGCATGAGATAGATTCTGGGTGGCCTCTTCCTCCGACGCTCACCTGACATTTACTTGGATGATTGAATGTAGAAAAGAACATCCATTCAAAACGGGATAGTCAGTAAGATTAGGAATATAGTTGGTAGGTTTAGGAAGAAGAGTGAATATAGGATTTGAAAAAAAAGTCCTTTAGCAATAGGGTTTCATATAGAGAGTGAATGTAAATGTCAGCACATGTGAAGAGTCAGTCACAATGATGAACTGGAGCAAACATGTAGGAAAGCAGATATCAATAGAGACATTATGAAATCAGGCAAAGCATAAAGTTAGTGATAGGATTACACATTCAACAGGGTTGACTTTAATTATGTAATCTTAGGAAAAAAGAAATATTTAGTCATCAATAGGATTGACATTTGAGAGCATTAGGCAAGTGGACATGGATGATTTTAGTAATGCAGGTTCACTTTCCATTTAGGTTTTGGTACAATCATAAGTGTGACCTTTGCATTTTGTGTTCAGAATATTACTGTGATACAATGTATATGTAGGTCAGGTGACCTGAGTATTTCTCGTACCATTTCTGGGAGCAATATTTTGAAGACGTATAAATTAGTATTGGGGGTACAAAAAGTTGTACCCTGTGTCTATGAATATAGAGGTTTCCTGGCCTAAAGACATTTTGATAAACTGCCTCTGAGGCTGGGCACTTGAAATATATGTTGTTGTCAGTAGCTTTAGCTTCCTTTGTAGTGAGACCATCAAAGCTAGATATGCATCTATGTGAGCTGAAGGACATGTGTTCTTATGTTCCAATGAACATGGTGCAGCAGCGATGAATTCTCTTTTTGTAGGTAAACAATGGCCATTGGGGCTAAGCCTCTCCCCGTGTGGACTGTGAAGCCCTTTGGTCATACTCCACTTTTAATGGTCTTTCTTGCTGCTACAATGGGAGTTTGGTATTGGCTTCACAAAATACAAGGAGTTCAAATGGGTCGCAGTGCTGCACGGCATTCTGTCACATGTGGTTGGTCAGTGTCTGCTGGAGAACGCACCAACCAGGCTTCTATCCCACATAGTTTGCGCCCTTGTCCATAGCAACCTGACTCTGAACATTGCCCAGAAACGTCTCCATATACCAAGATGCCTTTTTATATAATTGTCTGCTGGCTGCACCATGTCAGTCACAGGACATTTGGAAGCCAATGGCAGATCTCCATGGCCACAGCACAGATGTATTATCACACACTTGCTAACCACTACTCTAGGCTCACTACTCAGAAGGCTCCAAATTACGGGCATCTCTGTTCTACAGCATTTTCATGAAACCCAGTCAATCAAGGCACTGTCTGGTATACTTCTGATCAGCAATAGGACATGGAAATGTTTTCCAGTGCCACCTGGTCAAGGGAATGTCCAAAATTTCATGGTATTTATCTCGCCATTTTTCAAGATGAATTTGGAGCCACTGTGAGTTTTCCATTCATCCAGGAACCATAAAATTTTGAGGAAGCTCATTTGAATGAAACCTCTGGAGAACTCTCACAGGCAAGGCTTCCCAAAGAGGGGGCAAAAGGTCACATGAAGCCAGGCCCATTGAGGTCTACAATGTGAGATCCATGTGTGTTTTGTCTCTTAATTATGGCTGCCAACTCTTTAAAAATAAAATCATGTAATATCCTGGATGAGATTCCCATGGCGATGTGGGAAGCCATCCTGGGCCTAGAACTCAGTTTCCAAGGGCGACTCTCATGCGTGGCCTCCTAAAATCCCAACACGACTTCATGGCAATACTTCTCTGAGTTCGGTTCCAGAACTCAGTCTTATGGGGAATCACACCAGTGTTCAAGCCCAGGTGGACCCAGTCATCTCTTCCAACCACCAACAAATGACCACAATTAAAACCAAAACACTTTCAAATGGCCTTCAGCTTCTTCCATATAGACACTCAACAGAAATTATATAACTGGTTCCAACTTTAAATAATTGATTGAATTGTTATCTGAAAATATACAGGAAATCTTATATTGATATACAATCATTCATTCCAACCAGTTATACATCTAATGGTAATATTAGGGTTATGGTTTATCATGAAGAGTGTGGGAGTTTTGCTTCAAATTTTTATGGAAATCGAAAATAATGTGTTTGGAAAGAAGTCTCATGAGAAGAACAGTCAAGAAACCTGGAGGAATACATGTGTTCTGAAGCAGGAAATGATTGAAAGTGAAACAAATGCCTATTAATTTGTGAACCTGTGGATGAAATATATATCCTATGGTTTGCATAAACTGAAGATATAGTAATGTACCAGTGTTAAATAAAATGAACTTCAAAATACATATCATGTCCCATAGAAATCTATTTGCATTGATGTTAAACTGGGTCAGTTACTGTAGAAATATTAGGATTGTATGCACCATTCACTGAAGTTACTTTTCAGTACTAGGAAACAAATATGTATTTCAGGTGGATGTATATTTCTGAGAATAATCGTGTGAAAAGTTGATTATGAATCCACATACATGAACATGAATGAATTTAGGTAGTGTATATAGGACACATATATTTTATATTTTGAAAAATTTGGAGAGTATATATATATATATATATACATATATATATACACACACACACACAAAACACAAACACAGACAATAAAAAGTAGCAATATATATGCCAATCGAAATTCTTCATGAAATATATATCATCCACTGATGCAAAAATATTTATTTTACTTAACATGGATTTATGTATAATGTTTTTCTACTAGGAGGCTCCCTCATACTTTGAATTTTCAGTTCCAACAGCGATTAGGAGAAGTGATCTCTTCTCACAATTTGAATCTGCTAAGTCAGCCACCTCACAAGAATATACGTGTGATACCATGTAGGATTCTATATGTGCATATAAAATACATGTGGTGAATAGGCTACAGAGAAAGGGAGCCAGGTATTCACATATTTTTTAACTTTAAAAACACATGGAGAATTATTTCAATTAAAAATTAGCTAGATTTATAACACCTACCCTATATCATGCAAAAGGCAACTCGAACTATACACCATGCCTCCTCTGAACTGCTTGTATTTCTATTCTATTTGGGTTATTTTTATCCATCATATTAGGATTAGTAGTCATAGTCTAGTAGGGTATGGGTTAGTGCCAGGCGTCCCGGCCGGCAGGACCCATCAACGTGGGCATCGAACATAGTTGGGGAGGAATGAAGGGACAAGAGACAGGAGAGATGACAGCCAGACAGGAGTTCTGATCAAGCTGCAAACTTTTAATGTTCTCACAGGGTGTTTATATGCTGCCGATGGGAAAGCTCTCTTATCGGCAGTTACTGGATGTCTTCACAGGGTTAGATAACCTCAGGATATTTCAGGAAGACAGATGGCGACAGGATGTCTCAGGGAGATAGATGGTTGTGGGATATCTCCCAGGAAGGATGTCTCCCAGGGGGCTGTTTCTTGTAAGTGTCAGTCTATTCTTTGAAGGAGAACTTCGTTCTAGCCCCTGACATCTCCCCCTTTCTTATATAAAATATTTGACCTACCTTACCGGCCATGTTTTTAGGGGGGATTAGAGGCTCTGTTTCTCTAGGAGGCCTTAGAATATCTCCTGATCTGAGCGAGCATCTTTACTAGCAGATTTCGTGGTGGCCTTGGCATGTTTTTGGAGGAGATGGCCTTGAAGGGGAAGCATGCCAACCGCCATGCACCAGAGCGTGTCACTCAGAGGTCTTGTGTTTGGGGATCCGTGGATCCATCCTTTTGCAGTCCTTCCTGCACCCTCCGATATTATGGCCTAACGTCCTCACTCCATGGGTGCATCTTCCCCCAAGCCGAAGGGCCCATGGAGACAAACCCTTATGGCAAGGGCAGAAAATCGTTTGTCACAGCTTTTACTTATAGTTTTATGTAAGAAAGAGAGATCTGTGGGGATGTAAACTTAAGAAATAAGCCTGTGAGAAGGGTAGAACATCCTTTTAAAAGTTGACAGCATAGTCTTCCATCTCCAGATGATGATAGTGGATCTGTATGGGCTTACAGGCCATAATATTAATGTGTTCTTTAATAAATTGTACCACACTGTTTATAATGCAGGGTCCTATGGTCACAAACGTAAACCCAACAAAGGGCCTAATAGGGGAAGAAGGTAGGGTAGAAATCCATTAAGCTTAGTCCAGAGGGGATTTTCAAATAGTTCTCTTCATCTCTTTTCTAGATCTTCTTGAAGCTGCTTAAATTTAGTGCATACTATGACTGATTTATTGGCATAAAAGCAGCATCGTTCCCCTAAGGCCAATCAAATATCTCCCTGGTTAGCAATCAGCAAATCTAAGCCTCGTCTGTTTTGAAGGAACACTTTTGCCAGGAAGTCTATTTGGTCCTACAAATCTTTAATGGTTTCTGATAGAGTTTGTACATCATTTTAAGTTGTTGAGACAGGCGATGGTAAGGGTGTATAGCCGTGCCAAAGCCAGGGTACCTGTGCCCACAGCAGCTGTTATTCCAAGGCTGGCAATAAGTGGTAAGGCCTGTATCGCCCGCCTCTGTCTTTTGACTAAGGTGTCTAGGCTAGAGGTTTGTCTCCTGGGACAATAGTTATATCAGGGAGTAATAAGGCAAAAACACAGTCACTGGTCCAATTCGCTGGAAGCCTGGGGAAGGCCACATTTCCTCCACACATAACAACTGTGCCATTGGGGGGACAAAGAGATGGGATGGGTGAGGAATAATTTTGTACTGTTGAGCAATTTCCAAAGGAAGTAATTCCAAAATCCATATCATAGGTATTATTCTGCATCGCGCCTAAAAGACATAATGTAGAAGTGCCTATAGGCTGTTCTTTAAAGGGAAATAAGGGTTGGCATGTATTATCATTGTCCATAGTAGAATTAATAGGAACTGCCATAGGAATGCTTGCCCCTGTTGTCATGCAGAGCCAGCAATTACCAGCAAGGGTGGGGTTGGAATTATTAAGGAAGGAGAAGGTAGTTTGCAAAATATCTAATGTATTGGTATCTAAACCTGGGAACTGGGATTTCGGCTACATTAAGGGATGATATGTGAGCTCAGGGATTTGGGGTTTCAAAATTTTGATTATCTGAGGATGCTTGACAGCATCAGTGGGTCCTCTACCATCAGAGACCCCTGTAGGAGCCTTAATGGGCCAGTAGGAAGGTTTTCCGACAGTGCCTTGGCACCCAGCTGACTGTAGCTTGGTGTATTTGCCTTCTCCTCCCCGGTCAAAGAGAACGGGGGTATAATGAATAGTGGTCCCCCCTGCTTCATGAGTTTTAATTAGGGAGGCTTCAAAAAATCATTCTCCCTGCTTGTTAACACAAATTGAGGCCGACACATAACAAGAGACATGCATCGCCTGGGTATGCGTACGGGTTGCAGAACAATTTTGGAGAGCTTTACTTGTACTAGGGGGAATAATCTTTGGCTTGTTAACACATACCCATTTAGGCTGATGAACTCCTCTGAGTTTATAGTCAACCTCGGCATGGAGGTAAGCCACCTTAGTCATGCAGTCAGCAGTCTGGGTCCAACTAGTGGGAGCCTGAGTCCAAGATCCTCCCTTGCATTCACGGGGGGGGGGGGCAAAAAGGTACTCCATGATGTTGGAAGGTGGAGGGCCAAGGCCTCCGTGCACAAACCTGTTCAGCAGAAGTGCCTTAAGCAGGATCCTCACACAGATTGTTGGATGGATCCGAAAAAGAGGAAATATTGTACTCATGGGGAGGGCCTCCGTCCCCGGTTTGAGGTAAGTCATTAACCTGTTTAACCAGGTGTTCTGGTAACCATCTTGGGGCTGCTAGCTCTTGGTCCAAAACACAAGCTGAGCCTCGTTCCCAGATGAGGACAGGATCTGGGCATTTCCATTTATTTGTAAGGGGATTTCGCCACATAACAGGTGGGTGATCAGAATTGGAAAAGGGATGCCAGTGTCTGTCTGCAGCCGAAAGGCCTTCACTGTCTAGGGTAAGAGAAAAAAAGGGCAAATAATGCATGGTTAAGGCAATGCCTGTGAGTGGTAAATACAAGGGCGGAAGCCTTAAGGTGAGATAGCCAAGTCTTTAAGGTAAGGTGGAACGTTCCACAATGCCTCGGCCCTGAGGTTTGTATTGAATTCCAGTAGTATGACAAAATTGCAAGGTAGCACAAAACTGTTTAAAATTGGCACTGGTATATGGAGGACAATTATCTGCTTTAATATGTACTGGTTTACCCATTATGGAAAAGGCTGAAACAAGATGAGAAAGGACATCTTTGGTAGCCTCTCCAGAATGTGGTGATGCAAAAATAAAGCTGCTGAAGGTATCGATAGAAACGTGTATATATTTGGTTTTTCCAAATTCAGCAAAATGAGTAACATCCATTTGCCAAACCTGGTTTGGCAGTAATCCTCGGGGGTTAACTCCCAAGTGTTGAATGGGGAGGGAGAGAGCGCAAGCAGGGCATTCTTTTACTATTTCTCGTGCCTGTTGCCTGGTAATTTTACAAAGTAATCAAAGGCTCTGGGAATTTAGTTGGTAAAGATTGTTTAGCTCCGTGGCCTTTTGAATGGAGCCACCAAAAATTGGAAAGATGGTAGGAGTTGCTGCATCAGCTTGAGCATTACCTGTGTTAGAGGACCGGAAAGATCAGAGTGTGCCCTGATGTGTCCTAAGAAAAATGGGTGTTGTTTGGCCTGAATTAGCTGCTGAAGCTGGTGAAACAGAAAGGCCGCATTGGAAGAAGCTTTAATGGCGGGTGAAATCTCCAGCAGGGGCACAGAATGAGCAATGTAGGCACTGTCTGTATGAATATTAACAGGATTATCACAAAATGTTATAAAAACTTGTGTTATGGCAAACAATTCCACAAACTGTGCTGAATGATAGACAGTATCAACGGTGGTAGGCTGGTTATTGACAACAGAGACCGCACAGCCATTACTGGAACCGTCTGTAAAGACAGTAAGGGCTTGAGGACTGGGAGCCTTTTGAGTAATTTTGGGAAAAATAAATGGATGTATCTGGACAAAATGTAAAAGGGTGTCATTGGGGACATGGTTATCAATTGTTCCCAAATAGCCTGATTGGGCAATACCCCATTCATCCCCTCTCTGTAGTAAAAATTTGGTTTGGTCATTAGTATATGGAATTAAAATATGATCAGGGTCTTTGCCAAGATGTTGTCGAGAAAGCAAACGACCTTTAATAATAATAGAAGCTACCTGAGCAAGATAAACGGTAATAAACTTGGAGGATGTGGTGGATAAATGGACCCAAAGCAAGGGGAAGCCTTTATTTTTAAAATATGGATATCCTGCCAAAATTTTTCTGAGGGTATATGAGGAGTGTGTAAAAGATCCAGAACCAGAGGAAGGTTATAAGAAATTTGTGTAACAAACTGTTTGGCAATGGCTTCTGTGACTTGGTTTAATGCCTGTCATGCCTCGGGAGTAAGCTTTTGAGGGGAGGAGGGGTAGGAATCACCTCTCAAAATATCATTAAGGGGGAAAAGTACACAAGTGGGTAATTTTAAATATGTTCTTAGCCATTGAATATCTCCCAGTAATTTTTGAGAATCATTAAGGGTGTGAAGATGGTCCACACATAGTTGTATTTTAGGAATTTGGATCTGATTATCTTGAAGTTTAAGGCCCAAATAGGTATAAGGGTCCTGTGTTTAAACCTTATCAGGAGCTATCTGTAGTCTCAAGGTAGTGAGGGTTTTCTAAAGGTCCAAGTAACAATTATTAAGGTCATGGTATTTAGGTGCAGCAATTAAAAAATCATCCATATTATGTAAAACGTAAAACTGTGGTCATCATTCTCTCACAAGGTCTACTGCTTGAACAGCTTATTTTTAGCAAAGACTAGGGCTGTTGGCCATACCTTGGGGAAGAACCTTCCATTGAAATCTCTGCATAGGGCCGTGGAAATTAATGCAAGGGAGACTAAAGGCAAAATAGGGTCTATCCTCGGGATGTAAAGGAATGGTAAAAAAGCAAACTTTTAAGTCAATAACTATTTTACAATAGTTTTTGGGAATAGCCACTGGTGTGGAAATTCCAGGCAGTAGTGCTCCCATCAGGCACATAACTTTATTAATGGCACACAAATATTGTAAAAGACGCCACTTGCCTGATTTTTTCTTGATAACAAAAATAGGAGTATTCCATTGTGAGGTTGAGGGCTCTACATGGCGGGCTGCCAGCTGTTCCTGCACTAACATGGAGGCAGCCTCCAATTTTTCTGGGGGGTAAGGGGCCACTGATCCACCCTTACAAGAGTCTGAGTCTCCAAAATAATTTTATCTGCATGGGGTACAGGAGGGTCAGGAACCGACACTAAAAATCAGAATACCCAAGTCCATATGTATTTGTTTTTTTTATGGGTTTTATAGTCCCCACCAGTCCTTGTCTCAGTCTCACAAGGCCTGTACCAGGGACAAAATTCATACAAAGCATTTGATGAGTCACCATTGAATTGGGACTGGCAAGAATTACTTCCATTTGACTCAAAATATCTCGGCCCCATAGGTTAACAGGGAGGTCAGGAACAATGAAAGGAGTGACAGTCACCTTATTACCCTCTTTATCAGTACAGCTAAGAGCTCTAGAACTGACATGGGAATTTTTTGACTCTTAACCCTTTTAGATCATTCAAGGATGGGGTGATGGGCCAACCTGATGGCCAGTATTTGTGAGAAATAATTGTGGCATCAGCTCCAGTATCTAGAATTCCTTGGAATTCCTTTCCTTCAATAAGTAAGGTAAGGGTGGGTCTATTGTGAGAAATGGGCTGAACCCAATATACATCAGAGGAGCCGAGGGAGGCTGTCCCCCGTTGTAGGTTTGGGCGGTGGAAGTGCCTCCTGAATCCAAGGGAAGGAATGTTAATTGTGCAAGTCTTGTTCCTGCTGGGATGGCCGGAACTCCATTAATAGCTGTTGCCAGTATTTTTATTTCTCCAGTGAAATCATTATCATTAATGCCAGGGAAGACCTGAACACCATTTAAGGTAGCAGAGGCTCTTCCAAGAATAAGGGCACTCGTATGAGATGAAGGGGGACCCATAATTCTAGGGGGTATTATCTGGTGCCCTTGCATTGAGTCTAATATTGTATCGGTGGTGGCACAGAGATCCAATCCTGCGCTGCCTGGGGTGGCTAGTTGGAGGGTGGCAATTGTGGGGAAGAATTTTGTGGTAGGTTTGGAGTTTGGGAGGGAACAAACCTTATTGCCCCTGGTTTTGTCCTGGGGGAGGTCGTGGCCAGGGGCTGGCCCCGCAGGGAGTTTCCTGAGAAGCAGGAAGAAATAGGCTGTCTGAGGCCATTTGTCTTAGATCTACACTTACTGGCCCAGTGATGACATTTACCACATCTAGAAAAAAGGGTAGCTGGAGGCGATTTAGCCCCAGTTTGAGGAGACGACATTCCTAGGCTTTGTTTGCCTTTCGGACACTTGCGTGCAAAATGGCCAGGTTGTTTACAAGTAAAGCAAGTACATGAGCCAGGATTGTGAAAAGCCTTGGTAAAGGGGGCACGTAGGGCGAGACCCATGGCATGGGCTGCACCCACCCCTGCACAGAGTCTAATAAAGTCAGAAAGTTTTCCTTTTTCCTTATGTGGTCAAAGAACATTCTGACATGCTGGGTTGGCGTTTTCAAAGGCAAGATATTTTACAAAAGTTCTTTTGCTTTCGCTTGGTCCAAGCAAGCATTCTGCAGCTAGGTTAAGCCGGGGAACAAAGTTTCTATAAGGGTCGTTGGGTCCTTGTCAAATTTTTGCCAAAGAAGTGGTAGCTGAGCCCGTCTGAGGGAGGCATCTCCAAGCATGTAAGCCAGCCATCTGAATCTGCGCCAAAAGTCCAGCAGGGAAACGTGCCTATTTAGTTTTAGTGTCAAATGGCTCATAGCCCACTAGCTTAACATAAGTTCAGGATTTATAGGAGGTCTTAGTTAATTTTTTTTGAGCAGTTTCCTGACAGTGCTCCTTGAAATCTGCATTGCATAACAGGAAATCTCCGGCACTGAGGGTAGCTCGGTCTAAAAATTTCCAATCATTGGGAGTAAGCCATTGTGTGCTGTGGCTTTCTAATAAAGTCAACGTGTAGGGCACAGTGGGGCCATTGTGAGCACAAGTCTTTTTATGTTTTTCAAGAAAACGCAGGCTTAATTTTTTGTAGACACTCTGGGTTCCTTCCTGCCTAGGGGTGAACTCTTCATCCTCTGAGTCCTGATCTCCTTGATCCATTTCCCCCGCTTCCTCCTCTTCATCCTCCTCTAAGTCTTTGACCTCAGCCTTTGCAGGCATATCTGTCTGACTGTGGGTGACTGGGAAGGCGAGAACAGGCTGATGGAGTGGCTTAGCCTTTGTATTAGACCACCGTGGGCCAGCTTTCATTGATTCCATGCCTAAGGCTAATGAACAGAGCTCAGAGTCAAGGGATCTTAATTCTTTTAAAAGTTTGATCTGTTCCCGTCTATGTTAGAGAGACTCTCACAAGGGAGCCAGGCTAGGCAAGGGAAGTGGGGAAAAAATATCTGGGTGGCATTTTGCTCCTGAAGGGCTGGAGCACAAAAGGCAGGAGTGATATAGGAGGTAGGTAGATGTGTAAGTCCTATAGGCTGTGGCAGGGTCCTGAGAGGTGGCGCATCTTCTGAATGGTAGCTTGCTGCTTCCTTCTCCAAGGTAGCCTCCGTCCCAGGGGTCAATGTGTCTCTGGGATTTAAAACTCGATAAAGGCGTTTGGTAACCATTAGAGCCTTATTCATTAGGGTGGTATTTTGAGGGGGACCAGGAAGGTTCCCAGGGTCCTGGGGAGACTGAGAAGGGTCAATGTCTATACTAACTGATGGGCATGCCTTGGGGAGACGAGAGGTGTTTTGCATAGTCTCTTCTCCAATCCTGACAAGTTGTAAGATACCATTGTCAAAGGGTGAACTTTTAAGAATTTCATTAATTAAGTTCCAGTAAGAAAAGGTGGGAACTGGCACTTTTTCTGGGCCAAAGGTTTAATAATAATGTTTTAAACAGTCTCTTACTCTAAGCCATCTTTTACCATCAATGGTCACTTCAAGGTGAAACCATGGACACAATTCTCCTATGTATTAGAAGAAAAATTTTAAGTCCTTTTTCTTAACACGCACCCCCCATGTCTTGAAGGACTCCTTGAGGCCTGACAAAAACAAATCATGTGGCGAAACTGCTTGTCCCATGGTGGGTCACTCACCGTGCGTCATCCCCACTCTCCTCCTAGATCTGTCTCTTGGTGGTGTCTGCTGAGGCAATCGTGAGCTCCACTTGATGAAGTCTTCCAGGAGGATGGGGATCCCAATCAGTCAAAGGCTCGAGCCCCAGTCAGTGGGTGCCAGTAGTCCCGGCTGGAAAGACACATCAACAGGGGCAGCGAACCTAGATGCGGAGGAATGAAGGGACAAGAGACAGGAGAGATGACAGCATGACAGGAGTTCTGATCAAGCTGCAAACTTTTATTTTTCACACAGGGGCATTTATATGCTGGAAATGGGAAAGCTCTCTTATCCAAAGTTCCTGGATGTCTTCACAAGGTGAGATAAACTCAGGATATTTCAGGAAGACAGATGGCAACAGGATGTCTCAGGGACACAGTTGGCTACAGGATGTCTCCCAGACAGGATGTCACCATGGGGGCTGTTTCTTGTAAGTGTCAGGCTATTCTTTAAGGTAAATTCCTTCTACCCCTGACAGTCAGGGATTCAGTATTTCGAATGGAAAATTGGAAAAAGAATCCAATGTGTATTCAGAACAATGCCTTGACATTACCTTCATCCCAAGTAAGACACAATTAGAGGAGAAGAGTTAGAAAATCTGTGAATACACATCTGGAATGGAAAATGCTCAGGAGTTCACAACCTTGGAGGTGGTATAGGAGTTTCCAAAAGTAAAGGACAGGGTAAAAACTCCACAAACATGGAGCTCTGCTGGCCTAAAGATTTCTTGAAAAACTTCATCTGAGGTTGTTTTTAGGAGCTTTAGCTTCCTTTTTAATGAGACGATCAAAGCTGGGTCAGAATCTATGTGACATAGAGGACATTGTTTCTTATTTTCCAATGAACATGAGGCAGCAGTGCTGAATTCTCTCTTTGTAGGTAAACTGTGGCCACTGGTGGCTAAGTGTCTCCCAGTGTGGAATGTGAAGCCATTGGTCATCCTCCAATTTCTGTGGTGTTTCTTGCAGCTGCACTGGGAGTTCGATATTTGCTTCACGAAATACAAGAAGTTCAACTGGGACACAGTGATGGAGGGAGTTCTTTCACGTGTGGTGGGTAAGGGTCTGCAGGAGAATGCACCACCAAGGCTTCTATCCCACATAGTTTGCCCCCTTGACCATAGCAATCTGATTATAAACATTGCCCTGAATCCTCTCCATATAACAAGATGCCTTTACATACAAGGGTTTGTGGCTTGTAGCATGTCAGTCACAAACCATTTGGAAGCGAAGGGCAGATGCAGATGACCCGACCAAAGATGTTTTAACACACACCTGCACACCACTGCTCTAGGCCGACTACTCAGCAGGCTCCAAATTACTGGCATCTCTGTTCTACACCATTTTCATGAAACCCAGTCAATCAAGGCACTTTCTGGAACACTGATGGTCATCAATAGGACATCCAAAGGTTCTCCAGGGCCACCTGGTCATGGGAATGTCAAAAATTTAAAGGTGTTTATCTAGCCATTTTTCAAGGGTGAAGTTGGAGGCACTGTGGGTTTCAATTCATTCAGGAACGATTAAATGGAGAGGAAGCTCATTTCAATGAAAGCTCTGGAGAACTATCACACGCAAGGCTTCCCAAAGACAGGCCAAAAGGCCCATGAAGCCAGACCTACTGAGGTCTACAATTTGAGGTCCATGTGTGTTTTGACTTGCAACTATGGCTGCCAAGTCTTTAAGAATAAAATCATGTGATATCCTTCCCGAGATTCCCAGTGCTCTGTGGAAAGCCAACCTGGGCCCAGATCTCAGTTTCCAAGGGCGACTCTCATGCGTGGCCTCCTAAAATCCCAACACAATACAAGGCAATACTTCTTTGAGGTAAGTTCCAGAACTCAGTCTCTAAAGAGAATCACACCAGTGTTCAAGCCCAGGTGGACCCAGTCATCTATTCCAAGCGCCACACAAATGACCACAATTAAAATCAAGACACTCCCACATGGCCCTCATTTTCTTCCATATAGACACTCATCATAACCTCTGGCTGGAGGTTTCCATGAGGGGCACAGCCCAAGACAGTGTCCAAAATAAGCTCCCTTGCATCCATTTGCCTAAAGTTAGTGTGGCTGGGACATCCTTCCTGTGAACCAGGAGTGTTCAAAGAGGCCTGCCGTTAATATTGCTCTTATTCTCGATTTTGAGGCCTACTGACTGTGGGGTTTAGATTCTTTATGTTAATTGGAGTCATGAGAAAACCCAAGAACCTATGGTCTAGTGTCTGCAGGGCTTTGAAGAACTCATTTGACCCAAAGGATCTGTATTCTCAATAATGGAAGTCAGAAACCTTACAGAGGAAGGCGAGAGACTTCATCCAAAATGATTGCTCTTTTGGCTTTTTGATTTGGATGCACACATGGGATTTTTCTTTAGATCCATCAGGTGCTGAGAATCTAAGCCACAGCCTCACACAGGGCCAAGAGGCTGATTCAGACACATCCCTTTCCAAAGCAATTAAGAAAGAGCCACAGGTAATGTCCATACATTTCCATTTGAAAACTGTTTTCTTCAGGCTTCAAAAAGGCGTAGCCTGAGGCAAAGACCTTCCTGACATTCAGGGCAACAGAAGGATATGTAAGCAAAAGGCCCAAAGCAGAGTTTCTCCACTGAGACTTTCCTGGTCACACTGATATCTGAGTTTTCTGAGATGCTCATCATTTCCTTCAGCTCTCTAGTGCATGGCTGTATCACAGAGCGTGGAGGTGGTACATATCTTGGACACAATACCATGAGTGTATTCTGGAGATTGCCCATAATTCAGGTAGAGAATAGGAACTTAAGAAGATATTAGGTGTTGCCCATCCATTAGGCAATCCGCAGACCATTCATAAATTGGGCAAAATAAATGCTGGGAAGATTTCTACTAGAAAGGACACATGTATTTATGCATTCTCTTTTCTAATGTCTACAACCATGGACACAGTGGGATACACAGACATAGAAAGACTAGCCTTGTCAAACGACTTACTAGAATCGGTTCACACCAAACCAAACAAACCGACTTTCTTACCTATTCTCAGAACATGAGACAAAACCACAAACAAATACCCACACCCACACCCACACAGACCCCCAAGTACGTCTGTGACAATACAGAGTGTCATTTGATGGTGGCCATAATAAATTCCCTCATAATGGGCTGTCCTGTCTCAGATCTAGTCTCTGTGGCCAACTTTGTGAAGCTGTAAGGAGCCAGTGGTGAGCCACTATCTGCTTTCTCAGGAAATGCCCCTCTTCTGACCTTCCTGGCATTTGGCCATCCTCACATAAGTAGGTACCAAGAAAGACTGACTCTGTCTTTGGTAAATCCGAAAAATTTTGACCACTGGGACTGGGACTGGGACTGGCTCTGGATGCCTGGCTTCCTGGATCCCAAGTTCAGAGAATGCCATCACCAAGGAAGTGAGGTGAGGTCACTTCCTTCAGGAACTGAATGAGGTCCCTACCTTGGCAACCACTTTGTCCTAACAGTTGCTTCCAAGGGTCCCATGAGATGGAGGCTGCACCTACTTATTCTGACATTTTCACAAGTTAGAATGGTATACAACCATAGGCACCCAGGAACAGCTCTCCACACAGGCCTGGTTTGCTGCATCTTCTTTACATTAAGAAGAGAGAGGCTGATTCCGACACAACCCTTCATCCTGACCAGGTTGTTTGCCATGAAAGATGACTTTTGCTCTCTGAGGTCCTTAATAGCTGCCTACATCTTCTCCAGGGATCATTTCTTTAATGACCTTTGAGGTTCTCAGCAGGTGAAAGATCCCTTAATTTCTGTCTTGTAAGACCAACTCTGTCCCTGCTCTTCTGTAAATTTAGATTGAGGGAAGAGTGTATGGTTAGGGTTAATAACATGTTCAATCTGTGTTAGGAACTATTCTGCTGGATGAATAATGTTATTGGGAACCTACGATATTTATAAGAATATGTAGGTGAAATATATGTATGAAAACAGAAATCTAAGATTTGAAACCCTGAAGGGCATTGGGCCCTTCATTGGGATACTTAGTGTTCACTTACTTTCTGCACAGATGTCTCAGATAAATCCATATACAATGGCATAGGACCTTGTACATTGAATGATTGAATGTGGAAGAGAACATCCAGTCAAAAAGGGATTGTAGGTAAGATTAGGAAGATAGTTGGTAGGTTTTGGAAGGAGAGTGAGTATAGGATTTGGAAAAAAAAAACTTCTTTAGCAATAGGGTTTCTGTTAGATGGTGAAGGTAAATGTCAGCACATATGAAGATTCAGTCACAATGATGAACTTTGGAAAATATGTAGGAAATCAGATAATAATAGAGACATTACAAAATCAGGGAAAGTACAAAGTGAGTAATAGGATTAGACATTTTGAACAGGGTTGAGTTTGAATATATAATCTTAGGAAGAAACAAATATGAAGTCACCAATAGGATTGACATTTGAGAGCATTAGGCAATGTGGACATGGATGTTTTTAGTAATCCCTGTTCACTTTCCTTTTAGGCTTTGGTACAATCATAAGTGTGACCTTTGCATTTTGTGTCCAGAATATTACTGTGATAAAATGTATATGTAGATCGCGTGACATGAGTATTTCTTCCAGCATTTCTGGCAGCAATGTTTTGAAGTCCTATAAATTAGTATTGGTGGTACAAAGAGGTGTACACTGTGTCTATGAATATAGAGATAGTGCATGAATAGACCACATTGTGAATAAATGTGAGGTCACTTCCTTCAGGAACTGAATGAGGTCACTGCCTTGGCAAACACATTGTCCTAATAGTTGCTTCCAAAGGCCCCATTAGATGGAGGCTGCCCCTACTTCCTGTGACACTTTCACAAGTTAGAATGGTATATCATCCATAGGCACTCCAGAACAGCTCTCCACACTGGCCTGTTTTGGTCCATCTTCTCTACATTAAGAAGAGAGAGGCAGATTCAGACACATCCCTTCATCCTGACCAGGTTGTTGGCCATGGAAAGTGACTCTTACTCTCTCAGGTCTTTCATAGCTGCCTACATCTTCTTCAGGGATCATTTCTGCATGGACGTTTGAGGTTCTCAGCAGGTGGAAGATCCCCTAAATTCCTGTCTTGTAAGACCAACTCTTTCCCTGCTCTTCTGTAAAGTTAGATTGAGGGAACAGTGTATGGTTAGGGTTAATAACATGTTCGATTTGGGTTAGGAATTGTTCTGCTGTATGAATAATGTTATTGGGAACCTGCGATATTTATAAGACTATAGAGGTGAAATATAAGTATGAAAACAGAAATCTAGGAACGATTGGAAGCCCAGAAGATCATTGGGCACTTGATTGGTATACATAGCTTTGAATTACATTCTGCACAGATGTTTCAGTTAAATAGATAATCATGGTAATAGGACCTTGTACATTGGATCATTGAATATAGAATAGAACATCCACTCAAACTGGGATAGTTGGTAGGATAAGGAAGATAGTTGGTAGGTTTCAAAAGAAGACTGAGTAAAGCATTTGGACCAAAAGTTCTTTAGCAATGGGGATTCAGTGAGAGAGTGAATGTCAATGTCAGCACATGTGAAGAGTCATTCACAATGATGAACTGGAGAAAAGGTGTAGGAAAGCATTTATCAATAGAGACATTAGGAAATCAGGCAAAGTTCAAAGTGTGTGATAGGAAAATACATTTTTAACAGGGTTGAGGTTGAATATATAATGTTAGGAAGAAACAAATATGTAGTCACCAATAGCAATGATATTTGAGAGTGTTAGGGAACAAGGACATGGATGATGTTAGTAATACATGGTCACATTCAATTTAGGCTTTGGTACAATCATAAGTGTGACCCTTGTATTTTGTGTCTGGAATATTACTGAGATAAATATATATGTATATCAGGTGAGTAGAAAAATCATGATGAAATATATATCATCTACAGATCCAAAAATATTCATTTTACTTAACATGGATATATAGGTGAAATATAAGAATAAAAACAGAAATCTAAGTAAGACTTGAAGCTCAGAAGTGCATTGGGCAATTGATTGGGATACATAGCATTGAATTACGTTCTGCATACATATCTCAGATAAATCGATAAACAATGGCATAGGACCTTCCACCTTAGATGATTGAATGTAGAAGAGAACATCCACTCAAAAAGGGATAGTCGATAGGTTCAGGAAGATAGTCAGTATGCTTTGGAAGAAGAGTGAGTATAGGATTTGGACCAAAGTTTATTAGCAATAGGGTTTCGGTTAGAGAGTGAATGTCAATTTCAGCACATTTGAAGGGTCAGTCACAATGTTGAACTGGGGAAAATATGTAGGAAAGCAGATATCAATAGAGACATTAGGAAATCAGGCAAAGTATAAAGTGAGTAAAAAAATAGACATTTTCAACAGTTTTGAGATTGAATATATAATCTTAGGAAGAAACAAATATGTAGTCACCGATAGGATTGACATTTGAGAGCATTAGGCAACCTGGACATGGATGTTTTTAGTAATCCATGTTCAGTTCCCTTTTAGGCTTTGCTACAATCATACGTGTGAGTTTTGCATTTTGTGTCCTGAATATTACTGTGATAATATGCATATGTAGAATCAGTTGACATGAGTATTTCTTCCACCATTTCTGGGAGCAATATTTTGAAGACGTATAAATTAGTATTGGGTGTACAAAGAGGTGTACCCTGTTTCTATCAATATAGAGATAATGCATTAATACACCATACTGTGACCAAATAATATAACTGGTTCCACTTTAAATAATGGATTGAATGGATACCTTTAACTAAGTAAGAAATCTTATATTGATATACAATCATTCTTTCCCACCACTTATACATGTAATGGTAATATTAGGGTTATGGTTTATCATGACGGGTTTGTGAGTTTTGCTTCAAAAGTGATAATGGAAATCGAAAATAATGTGTTTGGAAAAAAGTCTCATGAAAAGAGCAGTCAAGAAACATGGAGGAATACATGTGTTCTGTAGCAGGAAGTGATTGAAAGTAAAAAAAAATGCGTATAAATTATCTAAATTGTGGATGAAATATGCATCCTATTATGTGCATAAACTGGAGAAATAGTAATATACCAGTGTTGAATAAAAATGAACATCAAAATACACATTATATCCCATAGGAATATTCTTGCATTGATGTTAAACTGGGTCAGTTACTGTAGAAATATTAGAATTTTTTTTGGTGTTATAATACAATTTATTTTAGCACTAGCATGCCACAGAATGTAGAGGGAAGAGCAATGGATTTTCAGTTATAGCATTAATTATCTAACATTAAATGACTACTTTGGGGAGTGTAGAAATTACATAAGGCTATATAACATTTTTTTTTATTTAACATTCATAAAACCTTGGAATTATGGCAATATTTCTAGTTTTTTATTTTTTATTTTTTCAGTTTGTGATAGACCTTCATTTTATTTATTTGTATCTGGTGCTGAGAATATAACCCAGTGCCTCACAAATGGTAGACAAGCATGTTACCACTGAGCCACAAACCCAGCCCCTCCACTTTTATCTTATCATCAAACACTCCTCTCATTCTTCTTTTCTCACTTTCTTCCTCATTTTCTTCCTTCTTTCTCTTCCTTTTTCATTATCCCTCCATATGTATTTTTCTCTCATGTCATTACAAACAGTAGTATGCTATGAAATTTACATTTAAGACAGTTTTTTATAGTCATTCTTTTTTCTTGAGAAAATTTAAAAATTATAATCACCTGATAGATATATTACAATACATTAATTATACATATGTATCTATATTCATGCATATGTATTACATATGTTATATATATATATATATATATATATATATATATATATATATATATTTATTTATTTATTTATTTAAAAGTACTTTCATTAGCCTGTTTGAAATAATATAGACAAAATCTTTCTTAATTCTCAAGTCTTCCAGAATTAACATCTTACAGTGAAAATCAAGTAAACATATTTAAGTAAAAGGGTATCATTCTTATTTATCAATACTGTGTCCAGAATATCACTGTGATAAAATGTATATGTACATCATGTGACATGAATATTTCTTCCACCATTTTGGGGAGCAAAATTTTGAAAACTTATAAATTAGTACTGAGGATACAAATTGTTGTAACCTGTGTTGATGAATCTAGAGATGATGCATGAATAGACAATATTGTGAATAAATTATATAACTATTTCCAACTTTGAATAATGGATTGAATTGATATCTGAGAATATATAGCAAATCTTATATTGATATACATACATTCATTCCAACCAGTTATATATCTAATGGTAATATTAGGGTTACGGTTTATCATGAAGAGTGTGAGTTTTGCTTCAAAACTGATTATGGAATCGAAAATAATGTGTTTAGAAAGAAGTCTAGTGAATAGACCATAAAGAAACATGGAGTAATATATGTGTTCTCAAGGAGAAAGTGATTGAAATTGAACCAAATGTCTATAAATTTGTGTACTTGTGGATGTAAGATATATCCTATGATTTCCATAAACTGAAGAAATAGTAATGTGCCAGTGTTGAATAAAAATGAACTTCAAAATACACATCATGTCCCATAGGAATCTACTTGCATTGATGTTAAACTGGGTCAGTTACTTTAGAAATATTAGGATTTGTAAGCACCATTCATTGAAGTTAGTTTTCAGTACTAGGAAAGAAATATGTATTTCAGGTGGTTGAATATTTCTGAGAATAATCTTGTGAAAAGTTGATTATAAATCCACATACAGGAACATGAATGAATTTAGGGAGTGTTTAATAATACACATAAGTTTCATGTTTTGAGAAAAAAAAAAAAAAAAAATATATATATATATATATATATATATATATATATATATATATATATATATATATATATATGTATCTCATGGAGAAATATTACAAAGAAAATTTGACAAGATTTATAACACATACCCTTGATTAAGCAGAAGGCAAATCAAAGTATACACCATGCCTCCTATGGAAGGCCTGTATTTCTCTTCGGTTAGGTTTCTTTTTATCCATCAAATTAGGATTAGTTTTCAGATTCTAGTCGGGTATGTGTTAGTGTCAGGAATCAGTATTTAAAATGGAAAATAGGAAAATGAATCTAATGTGTATGCAAGTATGTGCTACACAAAAATCTTGCAACTCTCATCCAGAACAATTCCTTGACATTAACTTCGCTCCAAGTAAGACCCAATTAGTGGTGAGGAGTTCGAAAACCTGTGATTACATATGTGGAACTGAAGATGCTCAGGAGTTCACAACATTCGATGTGTTAGAACAGTTTCCAAAAGTAAGGGAGAGGTTAAAAACTGCACAAACATGGAGCTCTGCTGGCCTAAAGACTTCTTGAGAAACTTCCTCTGAGGTTGGGCACATGAAATATATGTAGTTGTCAGAAGATTTAGCTTCTTTTGTAGTGACACCATCAAATCTGGATCTGCATCTATGTGACCTGGAGAAAATGGTTCCTTATTTTCTAATGAACATGAGGAAGGAGTTCTGAATTCTCCCTTTGTAGGTAAACTGTGGTCACTGGTAGTTAAGTGTCTCCCCGTGTGGTCTGTGAAACCATTTGGTCATCATTTTCCATTTTCGTGGTGTTTTTTACTGTGGCACTGGGAGTTTGGTATTGGCTTAATGAAATACAAGTAGTTCAACAAGGACACAGTGCTGGAGGGAGTTCTGTCACGTGTGGTTGGTCAGGGTCTCCAGGAGAATGTTCAAAACAGGGGTGTATCCCACATAGCTTTCCCCCTTGACTATAGCAACTGGATTCTGAACATTGCCCTCAAACCTCTCAATATAACAAGATGCCTATTCATATAAGGATCTGTGGCCGGCACCATGTCAGTCACACGTCTCTTGAAGCCAATGGCAGATCCACGTGATACCACCACAGGTATTTATTCACAAACCTATAGTCCACTTCTCTACACCGACTACTCAGGAGGCTCCAACTCACTAGCATCTCTGTTCTACAACATTTTCATGAAACCCAGTCAATCAAGGCACTGTATGGTACACTCATGATCAGCAATAGAACATCCAAAGGTTCTCCAGGGCCACCTGGTCATGAAAATTTCAAAAAAATTCATGGTATTTATCTAGCCATTTTTCAAGGATGAAGTTGGAGGCACTGTGGGTATCAATTCATTCAGGAACCATTACATGGTGAGGAAGCTGATTTCAATGAAAGCTCTGCAGAACTCTTTAAGGCAAGGCTTCCCAAAGAGTGGCCAAAAGGTCACATGAAGCCAGGCCCATTGAGGTCTTGAATGTGAGGTTCATGTGTGTTTTGACTCTCAACTATGGCTGCCAAGTCTTTCACAAAAAAATCATGTGATATCCTGGCTGAGATTCTCAGTGCTCTGTGGAAAGCCATCTTGGGCCTCTATCTCAGTTTCCAAGGGCGATGCTCTTGCGTGGCCTCCTGTTATCCCAACACAATTCATGGCAATACTTTTCTGAGGTCAGTTCCAGAACTCAGTCTCTAAGAGGAATCACAGCAGAGTTCAAGCCCATGTGGACCCAGTCTTCTCTTTCAACCGCCACACAAATGACCACAATTAAAACCACAAGACTCCTACATGGCACTTATCTTCTTCCATAAAGACACTCATCATAACATCTGGCTGGAGGTTGCCATGAGGGGCACAGCCAAAAACAGTGTCCAAAATAAGCTCCCTTGCCCCTCATTTGCCTAAAGTCAGGGTGGCTTTGACACCCTTGTTGTGAACCAGAAGTAATCTGTAAGTGTAAAAGAAATTGAAATTAATGTGTAAAGTTTAAAGTTTAATAGACTGGGTTTTGTAAAGTTTCTAAGCTGCAAGGTCTGAGTTAAAATGTAAAGGACCAGGTATTGTTACGTTCCTATGCTATACACAAAACCTGAAATTCCTGTAGCTTGTAAGACAATTCCCGGACTGCCCAGTAAATTTTCCCCTGACTGCCTGATTGTTTAATAACCTAGTACCCTTTTTGGCCTGGCACATAGGCATCACAGGGCCTAAACCAATCAGTTTCAATGTGTACCCCACTTTAGAACTGACGTATGCCAAAGCAGAGAGGTGACATCACTGGAGCTCGGCCTTCGGAATTACTTCCAAGCAGAATCCACTTTAGCAGGCATAGTTTACCAACACAAAGGAGAGACAACAGAGATATACAACACCAAAACAAATCTAAAGAATAAAGCAGAAACACAGCAATCAAATAGAGCTGGAAAGTAACGTGAACATCATGAAAAAACAAGGGCAAAAAAGGAGTACAAACAATGCAGGACAACTTAATTCTACAGGAGGATCTTGAAGCATCAGAAACAGGGATAGGGAAAGAACTCAAGGCATACCAAACTCAGATGGAAAGGAATATTAGAGAAGACATGAGGCAGCAAGTCCAAGCAATAAAAGTATATTTTGAAAATGAATTAAACAAACAAATTCAAATGGCAAAGAATGGGCTTTACCAGGAGATAGAGATCTTAAAAAAAATATTAAACAGTAATCCTAGAAATGCAGGAAAATATAAACCAAATTAAAAACTCAAACGAGAATATTACAAATAGACTAGATCAAGTAGAAGTCAGAACATCAGATAATGAAGACAAAGTTTATCAACTTGAAAAGAATATAGTCAACATAGAAAAGATGCTTATATCCCATGAGCAATCTATTTAAGAGATAAGGGATGTCATAAAAAAAACAAATTTGAGAGTCATCAGGATAGAAGAAGGCATAGAGATTCAAACCAAAGGAATGGACAACATATTAAATGAAATAATTCTATAAAACTTCCCAGAGATGAATGATGGATTGGATTGCCAATTCCTGGAAGCCTACAGGACCCCAAACATTCAAAACCAAAATAGACCAACTCCAAGACATATAAATATGAAGATAGCCAACATACAGGAACAAGGAGAGAATATTAAAAGCTATAAGAGAAAGGAGGCAGATTACATTCAGGGGTAAACCAATTAGGTTAACAACTGATTTTTCATCACATTCTTTGAAAGTGAGAAGATCCTGGAACAATGTAATTCAAATGCTGAAAAAAAAAGAATTCCAACCAAGAATACCATATAAAGCAAAATTAAGGTTCAGATTTGACAATGAAATTAAAGTCTTTCACGATAAACAAAAGCTAAAACAATTCTCAGCCAGAAAACCAGCACTGCAAAGCATGTTGTGCAAAATACTACAAGAAGAAGAGTTAAAAAATAGTGCCCAAAACTAACAGTGGGAAGTATCTCAGTAAAGCGGGAGGAAAGTAACCAAAAAAGTAAAAACTATCCAAACTAAAATATAATAAATAAATAAACATGACTGGAAGTACAAATCATATTTCAATTGTAACCTTAAATGTTAATGGCCTAAATTCACCAATCAAGAGACATGTGCTAGTAACCTGGATCAAAAAAACAAATCCAACAATATTCTGCCTTCAGGAGACTCATATCATAGGAAAAGACATACACAGGCTGAAGGTAAAAGGTTGGGAAAAATCATAATACTCACATGGCCCTCGGAAGCAAGAAGGATTTGCCATACTCATATGGAATAAAATCAACTTCAAACCTAAGTTAATCAAAAGGGATAAAGAATGACACTATATTCTGTTAAAAGGAATCATCCACCAACAAGAAAAAAACAATTATCAATTTGTATGCACCAAGCAATGGAGGTGTAACGTTCATAAAACAAACTCTCCTCAAGTTCAAGAGTCAAATAGACTACAACACAATAATTATGGGTGACTTCAACATACCACTCTCGGCATTATAGAGATCCTCTAGACAAAAACTGAATAAAGAAACTAAAGAACTCAACAGCACAATCAATAACCTAGACTTAACCGAAATATATAGAATATATCAACCATCATCAAGTGGATACATGTTCTTCTCAGCAGCACATGGATCCTACTCAGAGATACACCATATATTATTCCATAGGGCAATTCTTAGTAAATATAAAGGCATGGAGATTATACCGTGCACCATATATGATCATAATGGAATGAAACTGGAAATCAATGAGAAAAGAAAGAAGGAAAAATCCTACATCACATGGAAAATGAACAACATGCTACTGAATGATCAATGTGTTACAGAAGACATAAAGAAGGAGATAAAAAAATTCTTAGAGACAAATGACAATACAGACACAACATACCGGAATCTATGGGACACAATGAAAGCAGTTTTAAGAGGGAAATTCATTTCTTGGAGTTCTTTCCTCAAAAAAAGAAAAATACAACAAATAAATGAACTTAAACTACACCTCAAAAACCTAGAAAAGGAAGAGCAAAACAACAGCAAATGTAGTAGAAGACAAGAAATAATTAAATTTAGAGCAGAAATCAATGAAATTGAAACCAAAAAAAAAAAAACGTTGAAAAAATTGATAAAACTAAAAGTTGGTTCTTTGAAAAAATAAATAAGATCAACAGGCCCTTAGCCATGCTAAGGAAAAGAAGAAGAAAGAGAATTCAAATTACTAACATATGGGATGAAAAAGGCAATATCACAACAGACACTACAGAAATACAGAAGATAATTAGAAAGTATTTTGAAACACTATATTCCAATAAAATAGAATATTGTGAAGATATTGAAAAATTTCTTAAGTCATACGATCTGCCCAGATTGAGTCAGGAAGACACAAACAATTTAAACAGGCCAATAACAAAGGAAGAAATAGAAGAGGCAATCAAAAGACTACCAACCAAAAAAAAGCCCTGGACCGGATGGGTATACAGCGGATTTCTACAAAACCTTCAAAGAAGAATTAAAACCAATATTTTTCAAGCTTTTTCAAGAAATAGAAAAAGAAGGAGCTCTTCCAAATTCATTCTATGAGGCCAACATCACCCAGATCCCGAAAGCAGACAAAGACACTTCAAAGAAAGAATACTACAGACCAATATCTCTCATGAACTTGGATGCAAAAATTCTCAATAAAATCCTGACGAATCAAATACAAAAGCATATCAAAATAATTGTGCACCATCATCAAGGAGGATTCATCCCCATGATGCAAGGATGGTTCAATATACGAAAATCAATAAATGCCATTCACCACATCAATAGAATTAAAGACAAGAACCATATGATCATCTCGATAGATGCAGAAAAAGCACTTGACAAAGAGAGAGATAGAAGAAGATCTCAGAAGATGGAAACATGTGCCCTGTTCATGAATAGGCAGATCTAACAACATAAAAATGGCAATATTACACAAAGTTCTCTACAGGTTTAATGCAATGCCAATCAAAATTCCAACGGCATTTCTTGTAGAAATAGATAAATCAATCATGAAATTCATATGGAAAAACAAAAGACCCAGAATAGCAAAAGCAACTCTAAGCAGGAAGTGTGAATCTGGAAGTATAGCGATACCAGAGTTCAAACTGTACTACAAAGCAATAGTAACAAAAACAGCATGGTACTGGTACCGAAAAAAGCAGGTGGACCAGTGGTACAGAAGAGAGGACACAGAAACCAATCCACAAAATTACAACTTTCTTATATTTGATAAAGTGGCTAAAAGCATGCAGTGGAGGAAGGATAGCATCTTCAACAAATGGTGCTGGGAAAATTGGAAATCCATATGCAACAAAATGAAACTGAATCCCGTTCTCTTGCCATGCACAAAATTTAACTCAAAATGGATCAAGGATCTAGATATAAAATCAGAGACACTGCATTTCATAGAAGAAAAAGTTGGCTACGATCTACATACTGTGGGGTCGGGCTCCAAATTTCTTAATAGGACGCCCATAGCCCAAGAGTTATTAACAAGAATAAAAAAATGAGACTTACTTAAACTAAAAAGTTTTTTTTTCTCTGCCACAGAAACAATAAGAGAGGTAAATAGAGAGCCTACATCCTGGGAACAAATTTTTACCCCTCACACTTCAGATAGAGGCCTAATATCCTGAATATACAAAGAATTAAAAAAAAAACTATCAATAAGATAACAAATACCTAATCAACAAATGGGCCAAGGAACTGAAAAGACACTTCACGGAGGAGGACATACAATCAATCAACAAGTACATGAAAAAATGCTCACCACATCTAGCAGTCAGAGAAATGCAAATCAATCCCACCCTAAGATACCATCTCACTCCAGTATGATTGGCAGGCATTATGAAGTCAAACAACAACAAGTGTTTACGAGGATGTGGGGAAAAGGGGACACTTGTACACTGCTGGTGGGACTGCAAATTGGTGAGGCCAACATGGAAAGCAGTATGGGGATTCCTGGGAAAGCTAGGAATGGATCCACCATTTGAACCAGCTATCGCCCTTCTCGGACTATTCCCTGAGGATCTTAAAAGAGTGTACTAAAGGGATACTGCCAAATCAATGATCATAGTGGCACAATTCACAATAGCTAGACTGTGGAACCAACCTAGATGCAATTCAATAGATGAATGGATAAAAAAAATGTGGCATCTATACACGATGGATGCAGCACTAAAAAATGACAAAATCATAGAATTTGCAGGGAAATGGATGGCATTAGAGCAGATTATGCTAAGAGAAGCTAGCCAATCCTTAAAAAAACAAATGCCAAATGTCTTCTTTGATTAAAAGAGAGTAACTAAGAATAGAACAGGGAGGAAGAGCATGAGGAAAAGATTAATATTAAACAAAGACGAGTGGGAGAGAGAAAGGGAGAGAGAAGGGAAAGCATATGGAAATGGTAGGAGACCCTCATTGTTACAAAAAATTACATATAAGACGTTGTGAGGGGAAAGGCGGGAACAAGAGAGAGAAGTGAAGAATAGCAGATGAGGAAGAGAGGGAAGATAGGATGGGAGGGGAGGGGGGATAGTAGGGGATAATAAAGGTAGCAGAGGACAACAGTCACTAATATGACATTATGTAAAAATGTGAATGTGTAACTGATGTGATTCTGCAATTCGTATTTGGGGAAAATTGGGAGTTCATAACCCATTTGAGTCAAATGAATGAAAGATGATATATCATGAGCTTTGTAATGTTTTGAAAAACCAATAAAAATAAATAAACAAAGGTTTAAAATTGAGTGGGAAGAAATCAGCTAAAAAAGAGTTGAGATGCATTCATTTTGATAAGCAGAAAGTTTGTTTTGTGTAGTTGAAAATATCACAAATTTATTTTACCAGAAAACTGGCTTTTAAAAATGAACATATATTGAGATTAAAGGATAATCCACCTACCTTCATGGAAAATTCATATCATTTCCTATATTTTTCATATTTCATTTTTTTCGTGAATATTTTGTCATGGACCAGGTCTAGTCTTAGGCTACCTCATCTGACAAGTTCGTACAATGTGTTGGATTGTTCTTTTCATCTTTTATTTGATAGTTTCTAGCTGATAATGTGTATTTTTCCTTATCTTTATTTGGACATACATACCCAACTACATCTTTGCATTTTATGTATTACTGGGGAAGAGACTCATCAAAAGCTCTTTATTATATGTATCAACAATCAAACATTTAGAGCATGCAATTATTCTTAATTTTGCATGAAAATATCTTTGTACCATTTTTCTTATAAAGATGTAGAATTATTAATACTGTCCCTACTGTAATAAGTAACTACTTACAAGAAGAATTAAACAATTGACTTTATATCAATCATGAATATGAAAATTAATAAAATAAGTATTTGGCAATAAATATGCAATTGATAGAAATTAAAATCACGAGAAAGCCATTTGAAATGTCAGTGCATATGGTCCTTAAATAATAGGTTGTTCAAATGAAATTTCTCTAATTCATAAGAGTTAATATGCCATATTACAGCTTAATGTAATATAAAAACTTAAATGATAAGTATTGATAAATAAGAATGATACCTGTTTACTTAAATATGTTTATTTGATTTTCACTGTAAGTTGTTAATTCTGGAAGACATGAAAATTAAGAAAGACTTGGTCTATATTATTTCTAACAGGCTAATCAAAGTACTTTTAAATATATATGTATATATATATATAACATATGTAATACATATGCATGAATATAGATACATATGTATAATAAATGTATTGTAATATATCTATAGGTTATTATAATTATTAAATTTTCTAAAGAAAAAAGAATGACTATAAAAAACATTCTTAAATGTAAATTTCATAGCATATTACTGTTTGTAATGACATGAGAGAAAAACTCCTATGGAGGGAAAATGAAAAAGGAAGAGAGAGAAGGGGGAAAATGAGGAAGAAAGTGAGTAAAGAAGAGGGAGAGGAGTGTTTGATTATAAGATAAAAGTGGAGGGTCTGGGTGTCTGGCTCAGTGGTAACATGCTTGGCTAGCATATGTGAGGCACTGGGTTATATTCTCATCACCACATATAAATAAATAAATTGAGGTCGATCAACAACTGAAAAAATTTTTAAAAAAGTAGAAATATTACCAAAATTCCAAGTTTTTTTGAATGCTAAATAAAAAAAAATTGTTACATAGCCTTATGTAATTTCTAGACTCCCAAAAATAGTCATTTAATGATAGATTACTAGTGCGATAACTAAAAATCCATTGCTCTTTCCTCGACATTCTGTGGCATGCTAGTGCTTAAATAAATTGTATTATAACACCAAAAAAATTCTAATATTTCTACAGTAACTGACCCAGTTTAACATAAATGCAAGAAGATTCCTATGGTATATAATTGTATTTTGACGTTCATTTTTATTCAACACTGCTACATTACTATTTCTCCAGTTTATGCACATCATAGTATGTATATTTCATTCACAATTTAGCAAATTTATACGCATTTGTTTTACTTTCAATCACTTCCTGCTTCAGAACACATGTATTCCTCCACGTTTCTTGACTGCTCCTTTCAAGAGACTTTTTTCCAAAGACATTATTTTTGATTTCCATTATCATTTTTGAAGCAAAACTCACACACCCGTCATGATAAACCATAACCCTAATATTACCATTAGATGTAAAACTGGTGGGAATAAATGATTGTATATCAATATAATATTTCTTGTATACCTTCAAATATCAATTCAATCCATTATTTAAAGTGGAACCAGTTATATAATTTAATCACAGTATGGTCTATTCATGCATTATCTCTATGTTGATAGACACAGGGTACACCTCTGTGTACCCCCAATAATAATTTGTATATCTTCAAAATTTTGCTCCCAGAAATGGTGGAAGAAATACTCATGTCAACTGATCTACATATACATTTTATCACAGTAATATTCTGGACACAAAATGCAAAGGTCACACTTAGGATTGTCCCAAAGCCTAAATGGAAAGTGAACATGGATTACTAAAAACATCCATGTCCACATTGCCTAATGCTCTCAAATGTCAATCGTATTGGTGAGTACATATTTGTTTCTTCCCAAGATTACATATTCAACCTCAACCATGTTGAAAATGTCTAATCCTATCACTCACTTTATATTTTGTCTGATTTCCTAATGTCTCTATTGATATCTCTTTTCCTACATATTTTCCCCAGTTCATCATAGTGACTGATTCTTCCCATGTGCTGACATTTAAATTCACTCATACAAAGCATTTGATGAGTCACCATGGAATTGGGACTGGCAAGAATAACTTCCATTTGACTCAAAATATCTCGGGCCCATAGGTTAACAGGGAGGTCAGGAACAATGAAAGGAGTGACAATTCCCTTATTACCCTCTTTATCAGTCCAGCTAAGAGCCGTAGAGCTGACCAGAGGATTTTTTGACTGTCCTATCCCTTTAAGGTCAGTCAAGGATGAGGTGAGGGTCCAAGCTGAAGGCCAATATTTTTGAGAAATAATTGTGGCATCAGCTCCAGTATCTAGAATTCCTTGGAATTCCTTTCCTTCAATAAGTAAGGAAATTGTGGGTCTTTTGTGAGAAACGGGTTGAACCAAATTTACATCAGAGCAGCCCAAGGAGGCAGTCCCCCGTGGTAGGTTTGGGCGGTGGAAGTGCCTCCTGGATTCAAGGGAAGGAGTATTAATTGTGCAAGACTTGTTCGTGCTGGGATGGCCACAACTCCATTAATAGCTGTGGCCAGTATTTTTTTTCTCCAGTGAAATCATTATTATTAATGCCATGGAAGACCTGAACACCATGTAAGTTAGTAGAGGCTCTTCCAAAAATAAGGGCACACATATGAGATTGAGGGGGACCCATAATTCCAGTGGGTATTATCTGGGGCCCTTGCATTGAGTCCAATATAGTATCGGTGGTGGCACAGAGGTCCAATCCTGCGCTGCCTGGAGTGGCTAGTTGGAGGGAGGCAATTGTGGAGAAGAATTTTGAGGTAGGTTGGGAGTTTGGGAGGGAACAAATCTTATTGCCCCTGGGTTTGTCCTGGGGGATGTCGTGGCCCGGGGATGGCCCCGCAGGGAGTTTCCCAAGAAGCAGTAAAAAATAGGCTGTCTGAGGGCATTTGTCTTAGATCCACACTCACTGGCCCAGTGATGACCTTTACCACATCTAGGGCAAAGGGTAGCTTGGGGCGGTATAGCCTCAGTTGAAGGAGACGCTATTCCTAGGCTTTGTTTGCCTGTCGGACACTTGCGTGCAAAATGGCCAGGTTGTTTACAAGTAAAGCAAGTACGTGAGCCAGGATTGTGAAAGGTCTTGGTAAAGGTGGCACCTAGGGCAAGACCCATGGCATGGGCTGCACCTACCCCTGCATAGAGTCTAATAAAGTCAGAAAGTTTCCCTTTATCCTTATGTGGTTGAAGAACATCCTGACATGCCGGGTTGGCGTTTTCAAAGGCAAGATGTTTTACAAAAGCGCTTTTGCTTTTGCTTGGTCCAAGCAAGCATTCCACAGCTAGGTTAAGCCGGGGAACAAAGTCACTATAAGGCTCGTCGGGCCCTTGTCGAATTTTTGCCAGGGAAGTGGTAGCCGAGGCTTTTGAGGGAGGTGTCTCCAAGCATCTAAGCCAGCCATCTGAATCTGCATCAAAAGTCCAGCAGGGAAATGTGCCTGTTTAGTTTTAGTGTCAAAAGGCTCATTGCCCACTAGCTTAACATAAGTCCCGGATTTACAAGAGGTCTCAGTTAAAATTTTTTGAGCAGTTTCCCGACAGTGCTCTTTGAAATCTGCATTCCATAACAGGAAGTCTCTGGCACTGAGGGTAGCTTGGTCTAAAAATTTCCAATCATTGGGAGTAAGTTATTGTGTGCTGTGGCTTTCTAATAAAGCCAACGTGTAGGGTGCAATGGGGCCATAGTGAGCACAAGCCTTTTTAAGTTTTTCAGGAAAATGCAGGCTTCATTTTTTGTAGACTCTGGGTTCCTGCCTGCCTAGGGCTGAACTCCTCATCCTCTGAGTCCTGATCTCCTTAATCCATTTCCCCGTTTCCTCCTCTTTATCCTCGTCTAAGTCTTTGACCTCAGCCTGGGCAGGCTTATCTATCAGTCTGGTGGTGACTGGGAAGGCGAGCACAGGTCAATGGAGTGGCTTCGCCTTTGTATTAGACCACTGTAGGCCAGTTGCTTTGACTCCATACCTAAGGCTAATGAACAGAGCTCAGAGTGAAGGGATCTTAATTCTTTTAAATGTTGGATCTGTTCCTGTGTATGTTGATAGGATGCTCACAAACTAGCCAGTTTAGGCAAGGGAAGTGGGGAAAAAATATCGAGGGGGGGGCATTTGTACCCTGAAGGGCCAGAGCACAAAAGGCAGGAGGGATATAGGAGGGAGGTGGATGTGTAAGTCCTATAGGCTGTGGCAGCGTCTTGAGAGGTGGAGGGTCTTCTGAATGGTAGCGAGCTGCTTCCTTCTCCAAGGTAGCCTCCTCTACAGGGGTCAATGAGTCTCCGGTATTTAAAACTGGATAAAGGCAGTTGGTAACCATTGGAGCCTTATTTATTAGGGTGGTATTTTGAGGGGCACCAGGAAGGTTCCCACGGTCCTGGGGAGCCTGAGAAGGGTCTATGTCTATTCTTACTGATGGGCATGCCGAGGGGATATGAGAAGTATTTGCATAGTCTCTTCTCCAACCTTGACAAGTTTTAAGGTACCATTGTCAAAGGGTGAAGTTTTAAGAATTTTATAATTTAAGTTCCAGTAAGAAAAGGTGGGAACAGGCACTTTTTCTGGGCCAAAGGATTCATAATAATCTTTTAAACAGTCTCCTACTCTAATCCATCTTTTACCATCAATGGTCCTTTCAAGAGGAAACCATGGACACTGCTCTCTTATGTGTGAAAAGAAAAAAAAATTAAGTCTTTTTTCTTAATACGCGCCCCCATGTCTGGAAGGACTCTTTGTAGCCTGACAAAAACAAATCATGGGACGAAACTGCTTGTCCCATGGTGGGTCAATCACCGTGTGTCATCCCCACCCTCCTCCTGGATCTGTCTCTCGGTGGTGTCTTCTGCGGTTTTTGCAAGCTCTGCTTGACAAAATCTTCCAGGAGGACGGGGTCCCCCTCAATCAAAAGCTCGAGCCCCAGTCGGTGGGTGCCAGATGTCCCGGCCTGCAGGACACATCAATGTGGGTAGCGAACCTAGATAGGGAGGAATGAAGGGACAAGAGACACGAGAGATGACAGCAAGACAGGAGTTCTGATCAAGCTGCAAACTTTTATTGTTCACACAGGGGTATTTGTATGCTGGATGTGGGAAATCTCTCTTATCGGCAGTTCCTAGATGTCTTCACAAGGTGAGATAACCTCAGGAAGTTTCAGAAAGACAGATGGGCACAGGATGTCTCAGGGAGACAGATGGCTACAGGATGTCTCCCAGACAGGATGTCTCCTGGTGGCTGTTTCTTGTAAGTGTCAGGCTATTCTTTGAAGGAGAATTCCTTCTACCTCTGACAGCCAGGGATTCAGTATTTCGAATAGAAAATTGGAAAATGAATCCAATGTGTATGCAAATATATGCTACCCAAAAGTCTTCCCACTCTCATTCAGAACAATGCCTTGACATTACCTTCACCCCAAGTAAGACACAATAAGAGGAGAAGAGTTAGAAAATCTGTGAATACACATCTGGAATGGAAAATGCTCAGTAGTTAACAACCTTGGAGGTGGTAGAGGTGTTTCAAAAAGTAAGGTACATGGTAAAAACTCCACAAATATGAAGCTCTGTTGGCCTAAAGACTTCTTGAGAAACTGCCTCTGAGGTTTGGCACATAAATATATGTTGTTGTCAGGAGTTTTAACTTCCTTTGTAGTGAGACCATCAAATCTGGGTCTGCTTCTGTGTGACCTGGAGCACATGGTTTCTTATTTTCCAATAAACATGAGGCAGCAGGGCTGAATTCTCTCTTTGTAGGTAATTTGTTGCCATTTGGGGGCAAAGTGTCTCCCAGTGTGGACTTTGAAGCCATTTGGTCTTCCTCTACTTTTCATGGTGTTTCTTGCAGCTACACTGGGAGTTTGGTATTTGCTTCATGAAATACGAGGAGGTCAACTAGGACAGAGTGCTGGAGGGAGTTCTGTCACGTGTGTTGGTTAAGGGTCTGCAGGAGAGTGCACCAACCAGGCTTCTATCCCACATAGCTTGCCCCCTTGACAATAGAAATCTGATTCTAAACATTGCCCTGAAACCTCTCTGTATAACAAGATGCCTTTACATACAAGGGTATGGGGGCTGCACCATGTCAGTCACAAACCATTTGGAAGCCAATGGCAGATCCACATAACCCCATCACAGATGTTTTAACAAACACCTACACTCCACTGCTCTAGGCTGACTACTCATCGGGCTCCAAATTACTGGCATCTCTGTTCTTCACGATTTTCATGAAACCCAGTCAATCAAGGCACTGTCTGGTACACTCATGATCATCTATAAGACATCCAAAGGTTCTCCACTGACACCTGTTCATGGGAATTTCAAAAATTTAATGGTATTTATCTAGCCTTTTTTCAAAGATGAAGTTTGAGGCACTGTGGGGTTAAATTCATTCAGGAACCATTAAATGGAAAGGAAGCTCATTTCAATGAAATCTCTGGAGAATTCTAACAGGCAATGCTTCCCAACGACAGGCTAAAAGGTCACATTAAGCCAGACGTTTGAGGTCTACAATGTGTGATCCTTTTGTGTTTTGACTTGCAACTATGGCTGCCAATTCTTTAAGAATAAAATCATGTGATATCCTTCCTGAGATTCCCAGTGCTCTGTGGAAAGCCACCCTGGGCCTTGATCTCAGTTTCCAAGGGCGACTCTCATGTGTGGCCTCCTAAAATTCCATCACAATACATGGCAATACTTCTTTGAGGTCAGTTCCATAACTCAGTCTCTCAGGGGAATCACACCAGTGTTCAAGCCCAGGTGGACCCAGTCATCTCTTCCAACGGCCACAAAAATGACCACAATTAAAAGCAAAACACTCCCACATGGCCCTCATCTTCTTCGATATAGACACTAATCATAACCTCAGGCTGTAGGTTTCCATGAGGGCCAAAGCCAAAGACAGTATCCAAAATAAGGTCCCTTTCCCCCATTTGCCTAAAGTCAGTGTGGCAGGGACACCCTTCCTGTGAACCAGGAGTGATCAAAGAGGCCTGACTTAATACTGCTCTGATTCTCCATTTTGTGGCCTAATGACTGTGGGGTTTAGATTCCTCATGTTAATTGGGGTCATGAGAAAACCCAAGCACCTATGGCCTAGCCTCTGTAGTGATTTGAAGAACTCATTTGACCCAAAGGATCACTATTCTCAAAGATGGAGGTCAGGAACCTTACAGAGGAAGGTGAGAGACTTCATCCACAATGACTGCTCTTTTGGCTATTTTGGTTTTGGATGCACACATGGGATTATTTTAGATCCATTAGGTGCTGAGAATCTAAGCCACAACCTCACACAGGGCCAAGAAGCTGATTCAGACACATCCCTTTCCAAAGCAATTAAGCCAAGAGCCAAAGGTGATGCCCATTCATTTCCATTTGAAAACTCTTCAGTCTTCACAAAGGGGTGGCCTGAGGCAAAGACCATCCTGCCATTCAGGGCAATAGTACAATAGGTAAGCAAAAGGCCCAAAGCAGGGTTTCTCCACTGAGACTTTCCTGGTCACACTGATATCTGAGTTTTCTGAGATGCTCACCATTGCCTTCAGCTATCCAGTACATGGCCATGTCACAGAGCTTAAAGGTGGTACATATCTTGGACACAAAACCATGAGCCTATTCTGGAGTTTGGCCAAAATTCAGAAAGAAAATAGGAACTTAGGAAGATATTAGGAGTGGCCGATCCATATGGCAAGCCGCAGACCATTCATAAATAGGACAGGATGAATGCTGGTAAGATTTCTACTAGATAGGACATATGTATTGATGCACTCTCTATTCTAATGTCTACAACCACGGACACAGTGGGATACACAGACATAGAAACACTCGCCTTGTCAAAAGACTTACTAGAAACATTTCACACAAAACCAAACAAAATGACTTTCCTGCCTATTCTCAGAACATGAGACAAAACGACAAACCCACACCCACACCCACACCCACACAGACCCCCAAGTAGGTCTGTGAAAATATGGAGTGACCTTTGACTGGTGGGCCATAATATATTCCCCCATAATGGGCTGTCCTGTCTCAGATCTGGTCTCCGTGTCCAACTCTGTGAAGCTGTTAGGAGCCAGCGGTGAGCCACTACCTTCTTTCTCAGGAAAGGCCCCTCCTCAGACCTTCCTGGCATTAGGCCATCCTCACATCAGTAGGTACCAAGAAAGACTGTCTCTGTCCTTGGAAAATCCAAACAAGTTTGACCACTGGGCCATGAACTGGGACTGGCTCTGGGTGCCTGACTTCCGGTATCCCAAGTTCAGAGAGTTCCATCATCAAGGAAGTGAGGTGAGGTCACTTCCTTCAGGAACTAAATGAGGTCACTGCCTTGACAACAACTTTGTTCTAAAAGTTGCTTCTAAGAGTACCATGAGATGGAGGATGCACCTACTCGCTCTGACATTTTCACAAGTTAGAATGGTATATCAACCATAGGCACCCGGGAACAGCTCTCCACACAGGCCTGGTTTGGTCCATCTTCTCTACATTAAGATGAAAGAGGCTGATTCAGACACATCCCTTCATCTTGACCAGGTTGTTTACCATGGAAGTTGACTTTTTCTCCCTCAGGTCCTTCATAGCTGCCTACATCTTCTCCATGGATCATTTCTGCATGGACCTTTGAGGTTCTCAGCAGGTGGAAGTTTCCCTATACTCCTGTATTGTAAGACCAACTCTGTCCCTGCTTTTCTGTAAAGTTAGATTGAGGGAACAGTGTATGGTTTGGGTAATAACAGGTTCGATTTGGGTTAGAAATCATTCTGCGCGATGAATAATGGTATTGGGAACCTGCGATATTTATTAAATTATATTGGTAAAATATATGTATGAAAACAGAATCTAGGATTTGAAGCCCAGAAGGGCATTGGGCCCTTGATTGGGATACGTAGTGTTGAATTAGGTTCTGCACAGATGTCTCAGATAAATCCATTTACAATGGCATAGGACCTTGTACATTGGATGATTGAATGAGGAAGAGAACATCCAGTCAAAAAGGGATAGTCGGTAGGATTAGGTAGATAGTCGGTAGGTTTAGGAGGAAGAGTGAGTACAGGATTTGGACGGAAATTTCTTTAGAAATAGGGTTTCAGTTAGAGAGTGAATGTAAATGTCAGCACATATGAAAATTCAGTCACAATGATGAACTTTGAAAAATATGTAGAAAAGCAGATAATAATAGAGACTTTACAAAATCAGGCAAAGTATAAAGTGAGTGATAGGATTAGACATTTTGTACACTGTTGAGTTTGAATATATAATCTTAAGAAGAAACAAATATGCAGTGACCATTAGGATTGACATTTGAGAGCATTAGGAAACCTGGACATGGATGCTTTTAGTAATCCATGTTCACTTTCCTTTTAGGCTTTGGTACAATCATAAGTGTGACCTTTGCATTTTTTGTCCAGAATATTACTGTCATAGAATGTATATGTGGATCAGGTGACATGAGCATTTCTTCAAGCATTTATGGGAGTAAGGTTTCCAAGACCTATAAATTAGTATTGGGGGTACAAAGAGGTGTACCCTGTGTCCATGAATATAGACATAATGCATGAATAGACCACATTTTGAATAAATAATATAACTGTTCCCACTTTAAATAATGGATTGAATTAATATATGAAATATTATAAGAAATCTTGTATTGATATAATATCATTTATTCCAACCAGTAATACATCTAAATGTAATATTAGGGTTATGGATTATCATGAAAGGTGTGTGAGTATTGCTTCAAAAGTGATCATAGATATCGAAAATAATGTGTTTGGAAAGAAGTCTCATAAAAAGACCAGTCAAGAAACATGGAGGAATACATGTGATCTGAAGAAGAAAATGATTGAAAGTGAAACAAATGCCTATAAACTTGCGAACTTGTGGATGAAATATATATCCCATGATGTGAATAAATTGAAGAAATAGTAATGTACCAGTGTTGAATAAAATGAACATCCAAATACACATCATGTGCCATAGGAATCTACTTGCATTGATGTTAAACTAGGTCAGTTACTGTAGAAATATTAGGATTTGTATGCACCATTCACTAAAGTTAGTTTTCAGTACTAAGAAACAAATATGTATATCAGGAGAATGAATATTTTGAGAAAACTCTTGAGAAAATTTGATTATAAATCCACATACTTGAATATGAATGAGTTAAGGGAGTTTATAATAAGACACATATTTCATATTTTGAAAAATCTGGAGAATATATATATATATATATATATATATATATATATATATATATATACACATACACACACAAACACACACAGACATTAAAAATAGCATAATATATGCTATATGAAATTCACCATGAAATTTATATCATCCAGAGATCCAAAAATATTTATTTTACTTAACATGGATTTATGTATAATGTTGTTCAACTAGGAAGCTCACGCATAGGTTGAATTTTCAGTTCTAAAGCGTTTAGGAGGAGTGATCTCTTAAAATTTGTATCTGCCAAGTCAGCCACTTCACAAGAATGTACGTGTGGTATCAGGTAAGATTCTATAATTGCATGTAAAAATACATGTGCTGAATAGGCTACAGAGACAGGGAAACAGGAATTCACATATTTGTTAACTTTAAAACACATGGAGAAATATTTTAACAAATAATTGACTAGATTTATAACTCCTACCCTAAATAATGCAAAAGGCAATTCCACTATACACCATGCCTTCTCTGAACTGCTTGCATTTCTATTTTTTTTTTTTGGTTTATTTTTCTCCATCTTATTAGGATTAGTTGTCAGAGTCTAGTAGGGTAGTTGTTAGTGTGAGGTATTCAGTATTTTGAAAGGAAAATTGGAAAATGAATCCAATGTGTATGTAAATATGTGATACACAAAAAACTTTCCACTCTCATCCAGAACAATGCCTTGACATTACAATCGCCCAGAGTAAGACACAATTAGAAGAGAAGAGTTAGAAAATCTGTGAATAAATATCTGGAATGGAATATGCTCAGGAGTTCACAACCTTGGAGGAGGTACAGGAGATCCCAAAAGTAAGGGACAGTGTAATCATTCCAAAAACATGGAGCTCTGCTGGCCTAAAGACTTCTTGAGAAACTGCCTCTGAGGTTGGGCACTTGAAATATATGTTGTTGTCAGGAGCTTCAGCTTCGTTTGTAGTGAGACCATCAAATCAGGGTCTTCATCTATGTGACCTGGAGGACATGGTTTCTTATTTTCCACTGAACATGAGTCAGCAGTGCTGAATACTCTCTTTGTAGGTAAACTGTGGACACGGGAGGCTAAGTGTATCCACATGGGCCTGTGAAGCTATTTGGTCATTCTCCACTTTTCGTGGTGTTTCTTGCTGCTGCACTGGGATTTTGGTATTTGCTTCACGAAATACAAAGAATTCAACTGTTACTCTGTGCATGAGGGAGTTCTGTCACGTGTGGTGGGTCAGGGTCTGCAGGAGAATGCACCAAACAGGCTTATATCCCACATAGTTGCCCCCCTGACCATAGCAACCTGATTCTAAATATTTCCCTAAAACCTCTGCCTATAACAAGATGCCTTTACATTGAAGGGACTGCTGGCTGCACCATATCAGTCACAAGCCATTTGGAAGCCAAAGGCAGATCCACATGACCACACCGCAGATGTTTTATCACACACCTGCCCACCACTGCTCTAGGCCCACTCCTCAGGAGGCTCCAACTTCCTGGCATCTCTGTTCTGCACAATTTTTATGAAAACCAGTCAATCAAGGCACTGACTGTTATTCTCATGATCAGCCAAAAGATATCCAAAGAATCTCCAGTGCCAACTTGTCATGGGAATTTTAAAAATTTCATGATATACTGACCTAGCCATTTTTCAAGGATGAAGTTGGAGGCATTCTGGAACTATTAAATGGTGAGGAAGCTCATTTCAATGAAATATCTGGAGATCTCTCACAGGAAAGGCTTCCCAAAGAGTGGCCAAAGGTCACATGAATCCAGGAACATTGAGGTCTACAATGTGAGGTCCATGTGTGTTTTGACTCTCAACAATGGTTGCCAAGTTTTTCAAAATAAAATCATGTGATATCCTGGCTGAGATTTCCAGTGCTCTGTGAATAGCTACCCTGGGCCTATATCTCAGTTTCCAAGGGCGACTCTCATGCGTGGCCTCCTAAAATTCCAACACTATTCATGGCAATACTTCTCTGAGTTCAGTACGAGAACTCAGTCTTTATGCGGAATCCCACCAAAGTTCAAGCCAAGGTGGACCATGTCATCTCTACTAACCGCCACAAAAATGACTACAATTAAAACCAAAACACTCCCACATGGCCCTCATTTTCTTCCATACAGACACTCATCATAACCTCTGGCTGGAGGTTTCCGTGGGGGGTGCAGCCCAAGACAGTGTCCAAAATAAGCTCCCTTGCCCCTCATTTGCCTAAAGTCAGGGTGGCCTGGACACCCTTCCTGTGAACTAAGAGTGATCAAATAGGCCTGCCGTTTATTTTGCTCTGCTTCTTAAATTTGAGGCCTACTGATGGTGGGATTTAGATTCTTCATGTGAATTGGAGTCATGAGAAAACCCAGTCACCTATGGGCTAGAATCTGCAGGGCTTTGAAGAACTTATTTGACCCAAAGGAGCCCTATTCTCACTTGATGGAGGTCAGGAACCTTACCAAGGAAGGAGAGAGACTTCATCCACAATGATTGCTCCTTTGGACATTTTGCTTTTGGATGCATACATGGGATCTCTCTTTAGATCCATCAGGTGCAGAGAATCTAAGCCACAGAATTACACAAGGCCAAGAGGCTGATTAAGACATATCCCTTTCCAAAGCAATTAAGCAAAGAGCCACAGTTGATGCCCCTTCATTTGAAGTTGAAAACTTTTCTTCAGGCTTCAAAAAGGGTGGCGTGAGGTAAAGACTTTCCTGACATTCAGGGCAACAGAACAATAGTTAAAGAAAAGGCCCAAAGCATGGTTTCTCCACTGAGTCTTTACTGGTCACACTGATATCTGAGTTTTCTGAGATGCTCGCCATGCCCTTCATTTAACCAATACATGGCCGTGTCACAGAGCTTGGAGGTGGTACATATCTTGGACACAAAACCATGAGCCTATTCTGGAGAGTGACCAGAATTCAGGAAGCAAACAGTAACTCAGGAAGATAGCAGGTGTTGCCAATCCATAAGGCAAGACGCAGTCCATTCATAAATTGGGAAGGATGAATGCTGGGAAGCTTTCTACTAGACAAGACTCATCCATTGATGCATTCTCTTTGCTAATGTCTACAACCACGGACACAGTGAGATACACAGACATAGAAACACTCGCCTTTTCATACGACTTTCTGGAAACACTTTATTCCAAAGCAAAAAAACCGACTTTCGGACATATTCTCAGAGCATGAGAAAAAAACCACAAACCCACACCCACAGACAGATAAGCACCTCCTTCCTCCAAGTAGGTTTGTGACTATCCGGAGTGTTCTCTGACTGATAGGCCATACTATGTTCCCCCGAAATAGCCTCTCCTATCTCACATCTGGTGTCCATGGCCAATTCTGTGAAGTTGTCAGGAGCCAGCAGTGAGCCACTACCTTCTTTCTCAGGAAAGGCCCCTCTTCAGAGTTTTCCTGTCATTTGTCCATCCTCACATCAGTAGATACCAAGAAAGACTGACTCTGTCTTTGTTAAATCAAACAAGTGAGACCACTAGGCCTGGGACTGAGACAGGCTCTAGGTGCCTGGCTTCCTGGATCCCAAGTTCAGAAAGTGCCATCACCAAAAAAGTGAGGTGAGGTAACTTCTTTCAGGAACTCAATGAGGTTACTGCCTTGGCAACGAGTTTGTCCTAACACATGCATCCAAGGTTCCCATGACATGTAGGCTGACCGTATTTCTGTGACACTTTCACAAGTTAGAATGGTATATCAACCATAGGCACCCGGGAACAGCTCTCCACACAGGCCTCATTTGGTCCATCTTATCTACATTAAGAAGAGAGAGGCTGATTCAGACAAAAGCCTTCATCCTGACCAGGTTGTTTGCCATGGAAGATGACTTTTGATCTCTCAGGACCTTCATACCTGCCTACATCTTCTCCAGGGATCAATTCTGAATGGACCTTTGAGGTTCTAAGCAGGTGGACAATCCCCTACTTTCCTGTATTGTAAGACCAACTCTGTCCCTGCTCTTTTGTAAAGGTAGATTGAGGGAACAGTTTATGGTTAGGGTTAATTACATGTTTGTTTTGGGTTAGGAATCATTTTGCTGGATGAATAATGGTATTGGGAATCTGTGATATATATAAGAATATAGAGTTGAAAAATATGTATGAAAACAGAAATGTAGTAAGATTTAAAGTCCATATTGGCATTGGGCCTTTGATTGGGATACTTAGCTTTGAATTACGTTCTGCAGTGATGTCTCAGATAAATCGATAATCAATGACATAGGACATTGTACCTTGGATGATAGATTGTAGAAAAGAACATCCACTCAAACAGGGATAGTCCATAGGATTAGGAAGATAGTCGGTAGGTTTTGCAAGAAGTGTGAGTACAGGATATGGACCAAAAGTTCTTTATCAATAGGGTTTCGGTAATAGAATGAATGTCAATGTCAGCACATGTGAAGAGTCAGTCACATAGGTAAACTGGGGAAAATATGTAGGAAAGGAAACATCAATAGAGACAGTAGGAAATCAGGCAAAGTATAAAGTGAGTGATAGGATTAGACATTTTAACAGGGTTGATATTCACTATATAATCTTCAAAGAAACAAATATGTAGTCACCAATAGGATGGACATTTGAGAGAATTAGGAAACCTAGACATCAATGTTTTTAGTAATCCATGCTCCCATTCAATTTAGGCTTTTGTACAAACATATGTGTGATCTTTGCATTTTGTATCCAAAATAGTACTGTGATAAAATGTATATGTAGATCAGGTGACATAAGTATTTTTTCCACCATTTCAGGGAGCAATATTTTGAAGATGTATAAATTAGTATTGCGGGTACAAAGAGGTGTACCCTGTGTCTATGAATATAGAGATAATGCATGAATAGATGATACTGTGGATAAATAATATAACTGATTCCACTTTAAATAATGGATTAAATTGATATCTTAAAATATATAAGAAATCTTATATTGATACACAGTCATTCATTCCTATCAGTTATACATCTAATGGTAATATTAGGGTTATGGATTGTCATTAAGGGTGGGTGAGTTTTGCTTCAAAAGTAATTATGGAAATCGAAAATAATGTGTTTGTAAAGAAGTCTCATGAAGAGACTAGTCAAGAAACATGGAGGAATACATGTGTTGTGAAGCAGGAAGTAATTGAAAGTGAAACAAATTGATATAAATTAGCGAACTTGTGGATGAAATATATATCCTATGATGTGCATAAACTGAAGAAATAGTAATGTACCAGTGTTGAATAAAAATGAACATCAAAATACATGTCATTTCCCATAGAAATCTACTTGCATTGATCTTAAACTTGGTCAGTAACTGTAGAAATATTAGGATTTGTATGCATCATTCACTGAAGTTAGTTTTCAGTACTAGGAAACAAATATGTATTTCAGGTAGATGAATATTTCTGAGAATAATCTTGTGAAAAGTTGATAATAAATCCACATACATGAACATGAATAAATTTAGGGAGTGTATAATAAGACACATATATTTCATATTTTCAAAAATCTGGAGAGTATATATATATATATATATATATATATATATATATATACATATATATATATATATATATATATATATATATATATATATATATATATATATATCTACATATATACACACACACACACTCACACAGACATTAAAAAGTAGCAATATATATGCCAACCGAAATTTATCATGAAATATCTATAATCCACACATCCCAAAATATACTTTTTACTGAACATGGATTTATATATAATTTTGTTCAGCCACGAAGGTCACCAATAGTTTGAATTTTCAGTTCCAACAGCATTAAGAGGAGTGATCTCTTCTCACAATTTGCATCTGCCAAGTCAGCAACCTCTCAAGTATGTACATGTGATACCAGGTAGGGTTCTATATGTGCATATAAAAACACATGTGCTGAATAGGCCACAGAGAAAGGGAGAGAGGAATTCACATATTTGTTAACTTTAAAAACACATGGAGAACTGTTTTAATTAAAAATTGACTAGATTTATAATTCCTACCCTATATAATGCAAAAGGCAAGTCCAATTATACAACATGACTCCTCTGAACTGCTTGTATTTCTATTCTGTTTTGGTTATTATTCTCCATCATGCTAGGATTAGTAGTCAGAGTCTAGTTGGGTATGTGTTAGTGTCCAAAATAAGCTCTCTTATCCCTCATTTGCATAAAGTCATGGGGGCCTGGACACCCTGCATTTGAACCAGGAGTGATAAAATAGGACTGCAGTTAATACTGCTCTACTTCTCCATTTTGAAGCCTACTGCCTGTCAGGTATAGATTCTTTAGATGATTTGGAATAATGAGAAAACCCAAGCACTTCTTTAGGGCTTTGAAGATTTCATTTGACCCAAAGGATCCCTATTCTCACTTGATGTAGGTCAGGAACCTAACAAAGGAAGGCAAGACACTTCATCTACCATAACGGATCTTTTTGCCATTTTGGTTTGGATGCACACATGGGATCTTTCTTCAGATCCATCAGGTGCTGAGAATCTAAGCCACAACCTCACACAGGTCCAAGAGGCTGATTAAGACACATCCCTTTCCAAAGAAATTAAGAAAAGAGCCACAGGTGATGGCCATTCATTTTCAATTGAAAACTGTTTTCTTCAGGCTTCACAAAGAGGTGGCCTGAGGCAAAGACCTTCCTGACATTCAGGGCAACAGAAACATAGGTAAGAGAATGGCCCAAAGCAGGGTTTCTCCACTGAGAATTTCCTGGTCACACTGATATCTGAGTTTTCTGAGATGCTCCCATTCCTTACCGCTATCCAGTACATGGCCATGTCACAGAGCTTGGAAGTGGTACATATCTTGGACACAAAACCATGAGCCTATTCTGCAGAGTGGCCAGAATTCAGGAAGAAAACAGAAACTTAGGAAGATAGTAGGTGTTGTCCATCCATAAGGCAAGCTGTAGTTCATTCATAAATTGGGCAGAATGAATGCTGGGAAGCTTTCTACTAGACAGGACATATCCATTGATGCATTCTCTTTTCTAATGTCTACAACCACGGACACAGTGGGATACACAGACATAGAATCACTCACCTTGTCAAAAGACTTACTAGAAACAGTCTATTCCAAACCAAACAAACTGTCTTTCCTACCTATTCTCAGAACATGAGACAAACCACAAACTGACACTCACACTCACAAAGGCATCTCCTTCCCGCAAGTAGGTCTCTGACTATCTGGAGTGTCCTCTGTCTGTTGGGCCATATTATGTTCCAATGAAATGTCCTGTCGTGTCCCAGATCTGTCTCCTTTGCCAACTCTGTGAAGTTCTCAGGAGCCAGCGGTGAGCCACTACCTGCTTTCTCAGGAAAGGCCCCTCTTCAGATCTGTCCTGGCATTTGGCAATCCTCACATCAGTAGATACCAAGAAATACTGACTCTGTCCTTGGCACATCCAAACAAGTGAGCCCACTGGGATTGGGACTGGGACTGGCTCTGGGAGCCTGGCATCTTGGATCCCAAGTTCAGAGAGTTACATCACCAAGGAAGTGAGGTAGGTCACTTTCTTCAGGAACTGCATGAGGTCACTACCTTGGCAATCACTTTGATTTAACATTTGCTTCCAAGGGTCCCATGAGATAGAGGCTGCCCCTACTTTCGGTGACAATTTCACAAGATAGAATGGTATATCAAACATAGGCGCCTGGGAACATCTCCCCACTCAGGCCTGGTTTGGTCCATCTTCTCTACATTTAGAATAGAGAGACTGATTCAGACACATCCCTTCATCCTGACAAGGGGGTTTGCCATGCAAGATGACTTTTGCTCTCTCAACTCCTTCATAGCTGCCTACATCTTCTCCAGGGATCATTTCTGCATGGACCTTTGAGGATCTCAGCAGGTTTAAGAACCCCTACATTCCTGTATTGTAAAAGCAACTCTGTCCCTGCTCTTCTGTAATGTTTGATTGAGGGAAGAGTGTATGGTTACGGTTAATAAAAGTTCGATTTGAATCATTCTGTGGGATGAATAATGGTAATGGGAACCTGTAATATTTACAAGAATGTAAAAGTGAAATATAAGAATGAAAACAGTAATCTAGGTAAGATTTGAAGCCCAGAAGGGCATTGGGCCCTTGATTGGGATACTTAGCTTTGAATTATGTTCTGCAGAAATGTCTCTGATAAATCGATGTTCAATGGCATAGGACTTTGTACCTTGAATGATGGAATGTCAAAGAGAACTTCTAGTCAAAAAGGGATAGTTGGTATTATTAGAAAGATAGTCGGTAGGTTTAGAACGAAGAGTGAGTATAAGATTTGGACCAAAAGTTCTTTAGCAATAGGGTTTCTGGTAGAGATTGAACGTGAATGTGAGCACATGTGAAGAGTCAGTCACAATGATAATCTGGGGAAAATATGTAGGAAAGCAGATATCAATAGAGACATTAGGAAATCAGTCAAATGATAAAGTGAGTGATAAGATGAGACATTTTCAAGAGGCTTGAGGTTGAATATATAATCTTAGGAAGAAACAAATATGTAGTCAAGAATAGGATTCACATTTGAGAGCATTACGCAACCTGGACATCGATGTTTTTAGTAATCCATGTTCACTTTCCATTTAGGTTTGGTAAAATCATAAGTGTCACCTTTGCTGTTTGTGTCCAGAATATTACTGTGATAAAATGTATATGTAAATCAGGTGACATGTGCATTTCTTCCACCATTTCTGGGAGCAATATTTTGAAGACGTATAAATTAGTATTGGGGGTACAAAGAGGTGTACCCTGTGTCTATGAATATAGAGATAATGCATGAAAAGACCATACTGTGAATAAATAATATAACTGGTTCCACTTTAAATAATGGATTTAATTGATATCCGAAACTAAGTAAGAAATCTTATCTTGATATACAATCATTCATTCCAGCTATTTTTACATCTAATGGTAATATTAGGGTTTGGTTTATCATGACGTGTGTGTGAGTTTTGCTTCAAATGTGATAATGGAAATCGACAATAATGTGTTTGGAAAGAAGTCTCATGAAAAGAGCAGTCAAGAAACATAGAGAAATACATGTGTTCTGAAGCAGGAAGTGACTGAAAGTGAAACAAATGCGTATAAATTAGCGAACTTGTGGATGAAATATATATCCTATGATGTGCATAAACTGAAGAAATAGTAATGTTCCAGTGTTGAATAAAAATGAATGTCAAAATACACATCATGTCCCATAGGAATCTGCTAGCCTTAATATTAAACTGGGTCAGTTACTATAGAAATATTAGATTATTTTTTGGTGTTATAATAGAATTTATTTTACCACTAGCATGCCACAGAATGCTGAGGAAAGAGCAATGGATTTTTAGTTATCACACTAATAATCTAACATTTAATGACTCTTTTGGATAGTCTAGAAATTACATAAGGCTATGTAACATAATTTTTTTTAAATTTTACATTCATAAAAGCTTGGAGTTTTGGTAATATTTCTACTTTTTTATTTTTTATTTTTTCAGTTGTGATTGACCTTCATTTTGTTTATTTGTATGTGGTGCTTAGAATAGAACCCAGTGTCCCACACATGCTAGAAAAGCATGTTACCACTGAACCACAAACCCAGCCCCTCCACTTTTATCTTTACATCGAACACGCCTCTCCCTCATCTTTACTCACTTCTTCCTCATTTCCCCCCTTCTCTATCTTCCTTTTTCGTTTCCTTTCATATCTGTTTTTCTCTCATGTCATTACAAACAGTAGTATGCTATGAAACTTAAATTTAAGACTGTTTTTTAAAGTCATTGTTTTTTTCTTGAAAAAATTTAATGATTATAATCACCTGATAGATATATTAAAATACATTTTATACATATGTATCTATATTCATGCATATGCATTACATATTATATATATATATATATATATATATATATATATACACATATATATTTAAAAGTACTTTGATTAGCCTGTTAAAAATAATATAGACCAAAACTTTCTTAATTCTCAAGCCTTCCAGAATTAACATCTTACAGTGAAAATCAAATAAACATATTTAAATAAACAGGTATCATTCTTTTTTATCAATACTGATAATTTAAGGTTTTATATCACATTAAGCTGTAATACGGCATATTAAATCTTATGAATTAGAAAAAGTTTTTTGAATTACCTATTATTTAAGGACCATATGCACTGACATTTTAAATGGCTTTCTTGTGATTTCAATTTCTATCAATTGTGTATTAATTGCCAAATGCTTATTTTAGTACTTTTCATATTCATAATTGAAATAAAGTCAATTGTTTAATTCTTCTTGTAAGTAATTACTTATTACAGTAGGGACATATTAATAATTCTAAATCTGGGGCTGGGGATATGGCTCAAGCGGTAGCGCGCTCCCCTGGCATGCGTGCGGCCCGGGTTCGATCCTCAGCACCACATACAAACAAAGATGTGCCTGCCGAAAAACTAAAAAATAAATATTAAAAAAAATTCTCTCTCTCTCTCTCTCTCTCTCTCTCTCTCTCTCTCTCTCCACTCTCTCTTAAAAAAATAATTCTAAATCTGTATAAGAAAATAGTACAAAGATATTTTCATGCAAAATTAAGAATAATTGCGTGCTCTAAATGTCTGATTGTTGATACATTTAACAAAGAGCTTTTGATCAGTCTCTTCCCCAGTAAAATATAAAATGCAAAGATATTGTTGGGTATATACGTCCAAATAAAGATAAAGAAAATACACATTATCAGCTAGAAACTATTAAATAAAAGGTGAAAACAACAATCCAACACATTGTACGAATTTGTCAGATGAGGTAGTATTCTGGAAGAATAGCCTAAGACTAGACCTGGTCCATGACAAAATATTCACGAAAAAAATGAAATTTGAAAAATATAGGAAATGCTATGAATTTTTCAAGAAGGTAGGTGAATTATCCTTTAATCTCAATTTATGTGCATTTTCAAAAGCCAATTTCCTGGTAAAATAAATTTGTGATAGTTACAACTAAACAAAACAAAGTTTCTGCTTAGCAAAATGAATGCATCTCAACCCATTTTTAGCTGATTTCTTCCCACTCAATTTTAAACCGTTATTTATTTATTTATTTATTTCTATTGGTTGTTCCAAACATTACAAAGCTCATGATATATCATCTTTGATACATTTGACTCAATTGGGTTATAAACTCTCATTTTTCCCCAAATATGAATTGCAGAATCACATTGGTTACACATTCACATTTTTACTTAATAGCATATTAGTGACTGTTGTATTCTGCGACCTTTCCTATCCCCCACTATCCCCCCTCCTCTCCCCTCCCATCTTCCCTCTCTACCTCATCTGCTGTTGTTCAATTCTCTCCACTTTTTCCCCCCCATTTCCCCTCAAATCCTCTTATATGTAATTTTGTGTAACATTGAGGGTCTTCTACTATTTCCATATGCTTTCCCTTCTCTCTCCCTTTCTCTCCCCCCACTCGTCTTTGTTTAATGTTAAACTTTTCCTCATGCTCTTCCTCGATGTTCTTTTCTTAGTTGCTCTTTTAATATCAAAGAAGACATTTGGCATTTGTTTTTTAAGGATTGGCTAGCTTCGCCTAGCATAATCTGCTCTAATGCCATCCATTTCCCTGCAAATTCTATGATTTTGTCATTTTTTAATGAAGAGTAATACTCCATTTTGTATAAAAGCCACATTTTTTTTATCCATTCATCTATTGAAGGGCATCTAGGTTGGTTCCACAGTCTAGCTATTGTGAATTGTGCAGCTATGATCATTGATGTGGCAGTATCTCTATAGTACGCTCTTTTAAGATCCTCAGGAAATAGTCCGAGAAGGGTGATAGCTGGGTCAAATGGTGGATCCATTCCCAGCTTTCCCAGGTATCACCATAGTACTTTCCAAATTGGCCTCACCAATTTGCAGTCCCACCAGCAGTGTACAAGTGTACCCTTTTCCCCACATTCTCACCAACACTTACTTTGTTTGACTTCATAATGGCTGCTGATCTTACTGGAGTGAGATGGTATCTTAGGGTGGTTTTGATTTGCATTTCTCTGACTGATAGAGATGGTGAGCATTTTTTCATGTACTTGTTCATTGATTGAATGTGCTCCTCTGTGAAGTGTCTGTTCAGGTCCTTGGCCCATTTGTTGATTGGGTTGTTATCTTATTGTTTAATTTTTTTAGTTTTTTGTATATTCTGGATATTAGGGCTCTATCTGAAGTGTGAGGGGTAAAAATTTGTTTCCAGGATGTAGGCTCTCTATTTACCTCTCTTATTGTTTCTCTTGCTGAGAAAAAAACAATTTAGTTTAAGTAAGTCCCATTTGTTTATTCTTGTTATTAACTCTTGGGCTATGGGCATCCTATTAAAGAATGTGAAGCCCGTCCCCACAGTATGTAGATCGTAGCCAACTTTTTCTTCTATTAGACACAGTGTCTCTGATTTGATATCTAGCTCCTGGATCCATTTTGAGTTAACTTTTGTGCATGGTGAGAGAAAGGGATTCAGTTTCATTATGTTGCATATGGATTTCCAATTTTCCCAGCACCATTTGTTGAAGATGCTATCTTTCCTCCATTGCATGTTTTTAGCCCCTTTATCAAATATAAGAAAGTTGTAATTTTGTGGATTGGTTTCTGTGTCCTCTATTCTATACCATTGGTCCAGCTGCCTGTTTTGGTACCAGTACCAGGATGTTTTAATTACTATTGCTTTGTAGTACAGTTTGAACTCTTGTATCGCTATACCTCCAGATTCACACTTCCTGCTTAGAATTGCTTTTGGTATTCAGGGTCTTTTGTTTTTCCATATGAATTTCATGATTGCTTTATCATTTCTACAAGAAATGCTGTTGGGATTTTTATTGGCACCGATTTAAACCTGTAGAGAACTTTGGGTAATATCAACATTTTGATGATGTTAGTTCTGCCTATCCATGAACAGGGTACATTTTTCCATCTTCTAAGATCTTCTTCTATCTCTCTCCTTAGGGTTCTGTAGTTTTCATTATCTAAATCTTTCACCTCTTTCGTTAGGATGATTCCCAAGTATCTTATTTTCTTTGTGGATATAGTGAATGGAGTGGTTTTCCACATTTCCATTTCAGAAGTTTTGCTGCTGATATACAGGAATGCCTTTGATTAATGCGTGTTGACTTTATATCTTGCCACTTTGCTGAATTAATTTATTAACTCTAGCAGTTGCTTTGTAGACCCTTTTGAGTCTGTTAAATATATTATCATGTCATCTGCAAATAGCGATAATTTACGTTCTTCTTTTCCTATTTTTATGTCTTTAATTTCTTTTGTCTGTCTAATTGCTCTGGCTAGTATTTCAAGAACTAAATCGAATAGAAGTGGTGATAGAGGGCATCCCTGTCTTGTTCCAGATTTTAGAGGGAATGCCTTCAGTTTTTCTCCATTTACGATGATGCTAGCCTGAGGTTTAGCATATATAGCTTTTACAATGTTGAGGTAAGTTCCTGTTATCCCTAGTTTTTCTAGTGTTTTGAACATAAAGGGAGGCTGAACTTTGTCGAATGTTTTTTCTGCATCTATCAAGATGATCATATGGTTCTTGTCTTTAAGTCTATTGATGTGGTGAATAGCATTTATTGATTTCCGTATATTGAACTAGCCTTGCTTCCCTGGGATGAATCCTACTTGATCATGGTGCACAATTTTTTGATATGCTTTTGAATTACATTCACCAGGATTTTATTGAGAATTTTTGCATCCTAGTTCATTAGAGACATTGGTCTGTAGTTTTCTTTCTTTGAAGTGTTTTTGTCTGGTTTCGGGATCAGGGTGATTTTGGCCTCATAGAATGAATTTGAAAGAGCACCTTCTTTTTCTATTTCTTGAAATAGATTGAAAAGTATTGGTATTAATTCTTCCTTTAAGGTTTTGTAGAGCTCCGCTCTATACCCATCCACTCCAGGGCTTTTTTTGGTTGGTAGTCTTTTGATGGCTTCTTGTATTTCTTCCTTTGTTATTGGTCTGTTTAAATTGTGTGTGTCTTCCTGACTCAATCTGGGCACATCGTATGACTTAAGAAATTTATTGATATCTTCACTATCTTCTATTTCATTTGAATATAGGGTTTCAAAATACTTTCTAATTATCTTCTGTATTTCTGTAGTGTCTGTTGTGATAATGCCTTTTTCATGCCGTATGTTAGTAATTTGAATTCTCTTTCTTCTTCTCTTCATTAGCATGGCTAAGGGCCTGTCAATCTTATTTATGTTTTCAAAGAACCAACTTTTAGTTTTATCAATTTTTTCAATGGTTTTTTTTTGTTTCAATTTCGTTGATTTCTGCTCTAATTTTAATTATTTCTTGTCTTCTACTACATTTGCTGTTGTTTTCCTTTTCTTTTTCTAGGTTTTTGAGGTGTAGTGTGAGTTCATTTATTTGTTTTTTTTTTTTTGAGGAAAGAACTCCAAGAAATGAATTTCCCTCTTAAAACTTCTTTCATTGTGTCCCATAGATTCCAGTATGTTGTGTCTGTATTGTCATTTGTCTCTAAGAATTTTTTATATCCTCCTTTATGTCTTCTGTAACCCATTGAACATTCAGAAGAATATTGTTCATTTTTCCATATGATGTAGGATTTTTCCTTCCTTCTTTTATCATTGATTTCCAGTTTTATTCCAATATGATCAGATATGGTGCATGGTATTATCTCCATGACTTTATATTTACTAAGGCTTGCCCTATGGCATAATATATGATCTATCTTTGAGTAGGATCCTTGTGCTGCTGAGAAGAACGTGTATCCACTTGATGATGGTTGATATATTCTATATATGTTGGTTAAGTCTAGGTTATTTATTGTGCTGTTGAATTCCATAGTTTCTTTATTCAGTTTTTGTCTAGAGGATCTGTCTAATGGCGAGATCAGTGTGTTGAAGTCACCCGTAGTTATTGTGTTGTAGTCTATTTGACTCTTGAACTTGAGGAGAGTTTGTTTCATGAGCGTTGCAGCTCAATTGTTTGGTGCATACAAATTGATAATTGTTATGTCTTGTTGGTGCATGGTTCCTTTTAACAGTATATAGTGTCCTTCGTTATCCCTTTTGATTAACGTAGGTTTGAAATTGATTTTATTTGATATGAGTATGGCTACTCCTGCTTGCTTCCGAGGGCCGTGTGAGTGGTATGATTTATCCCAACCTTTTACTTTCAGCCTGTGTATGTCTTTACCTATCATATGATTCTCCTGAAGGCAGCAGACTGTTGGATTTTTTTTTTTTTTTTTGATTCAGGATACTAACCTATGTCTCTTGATTGGTGAGTTTATGCCATTAACATTTAAAGTTACAATTGAAATATAATTTTTACTTTCATTCATGTTTATTTATTTATTTATTTTTAGTTTGGCTAGTTTTTACTTTTTGGTTATTTTCCTCCCCCTTTACTGAGATACCTCCCGCTGTTAGTTTGGGGCACTATTTTTCAATTCCTCTTCTTGTAGTATTTTGCTCAAAATGCTTTGCAGTGCTGGTGTTCTTTCTGCAAATTCTTTTAGCTTTTGTTTATCGTGAAAGACACTAATTTCATTGTCAAATCCCAAACTTAATTTTGCTGGATACAGTATTCTTGGTTGGAATCCATTATTTTTCAGCGTTTGAAATACATTGTTCCAGGATCTACTCGCTTTCAAAGTTTGTGATGAAAAATCAGTCGTTAACCTAATTGGTTTACCCCAGAATGTAATCTGCCTCATTTCCCTTTTAGCTTTTAATATTCTCTCTTTGTTCTGTATGTTGGCTATCTTCATAATTCTATGTCTTGGATTTGGTCTATTATGGTTTTGAATGTTTGAGGTCATGTAGGCTTCAAGGATTTGGCAATCCATTCCATCTTTCATCTCTGGGAAGTTTTCTAGAATTATTTCATTTAATATGTTGTCCATTCCTTTGGTTTGAATCTCTCTGCCTTCTTCTATCCTGATGACTCTCAAATTTGTTTTTTTATGACATCCCATATCTCTTAAATAGATTGCTCATGGGATATAAGCATCTTTTCTATGTTGACTATATTCTTTTCAAGTTGATAAACTTTGTCTTCATTATCTGATCTTCTGACTTCTACTTGATCTTGTCTATTTACAATATTCTCGTTTGAATTTTTAATGTGGTTTATATTTTTCTGCATTCCTAGGATTACTGTTTGATTTTTTTTAAGATCTCTGTCTTTTGGTAAAGCTCGTTCTTTGCCATTTGAATTTGTTTGTTTAATTCATTTTCAAAATATTCTTTTATTGCTTTTACTTGCTGCCTCATGTCTTCTCTAATATTTCTTTCCATCTGAGGTAGGGATGCATTGAGTTTTTTCCCTATCCCTGTTTCTGATGATTCTAGGTCCTCCTGTAGAATTAAGTTGTCCGGCATTATTTGTACACCTTTTTCCCTTGTTTTTTCATGAAGTTCACATTACTTTCCAGCTCCATTTGATTGCTGTGTTTCTGCTCTCTTCTATATATTTGTTTTGGTTTTAAATATCTCTATGGTCTCTCCTTTGTGTTGGTAGACTGTGAATGCTAAAGTGGATTCCACTGGGAAGGAATTCCGACGGCCGAGCTCCAGTGATGTCACCTCTCTGCTATGGTGGGCCCCAGGCTCTTTGCCCGGGTGTTCGCATGGGGGTGTGGGACTGTACTGTCTCTGTTTGGTTTCAGCTCCCGGTCGCCGGCGTGCAGGTGGTCACAAGCTGTCCAGTTGCGCAGTCAGCGGGTGGGCTGTCACCGGCGGTTGTGCGATCTCTAGCCACCCATTAGGGCGGGCATATGGCAGGCGATTGGTCGCTGGTGGGCAGGCAGTCTCCAGCCGTCCAGTCGCACCTGCAGCGGGCCGGCTGTTGCCGGCGGGCGAGCGTTCTCCAGGCGCCCAGTCACGCGGGCCTGGCCTCTAGTCCCCTGGTTTCTCCTGCTAGTCCTGGTTTCTCCTGCTAGACCAGATTTCCCCTGAGTAATGCCCTCGAGAGCTCAAACTGTACTCTGGCTTGCCGTTTCTTTGGTGTGGATTGTGTCTATTGGGAACCCCAGCACTCTGTTTTTTTTATTTTTTCCGTTTGCCCCTCCCCCATCGCTGGCTAGACAGATTTCGTTTTCACCACTGATGGGAGGGGGAGTTGAAGGTCAGGTGTCTCTAGTCCCCCCCCTCTTTATGCAGGCTCTCTCTGAAAATCCCTCCCCTGGAAAGCTTAGGAGAGATTTTATGCAAATTTCCTACTGTATGGGAGATGAGCGGAAAACACACAACTGTTTTATTGTTGCAATCTGTCGGAGAGTGGCGGTGGTTACTTCAGCTCTCCAAGATGGTGGCCGTTGGTTTCCTTGGTGGAGTTTCCGTTGTGGGGCATAGAACTGTAGCGCTTCCTTCCCTGACTGAAATCCCGAACTCGGCCTGGGGCTCAGTGGGGGGTCAGCCGGCAGGATTCCACAGAATCTGCAGCAACGTTTCTCCCTGGATGCTAGTCGCTTCTCGGTGGTGCCCCGATGTCTGCAGCCACGGGGCGGGCCGCATGGATCAGTAAGCCCGGATCTCCAGTTGCATATTCAGCTCGCGTTTGAGACTCAATTACCGGGCCTCGTTGGTGGAAATTATTCTTTTAGGTTTCGGTGCACACCCATTTTTCTGTAAGATCCTAACAAGATATTCTTTTGTCATTCTAACTCGTTATTCACCTGCAATGTGGCGTGGTACCTTGGGTGTGATGCACTCTATTTGCGGCCAACTTGCAATGTTGAAATATTAGGTTTTGTATGCACCATTTACTGAAGATAGTTTTCAGTACTAGGCAACCAATATGTATTTCAGGTTGATGAATATTTGTGAGAATAATCTTTTGAAAAGTTGATTATAAATCCACATACATGAATATGAATGAATTTGGGGAGTGCACAATAAGGCACATATATTTCATATTTTGAAAAATCTGGAGAGTATATATATATATATATATATATATATATATATATATATATATATACAGAGACATTACAATGTAGCATTATGTATGCCAACCAAAATTTATCATGAAATACATATCATCCACGGATCCAACAATATTAAATTTACTGAACATGGATTTATGTATAATGTTGTTCAAATAGGAGGCTCACCCATAGGTTGAATTTTCAGTTTCAACAGCGTTTAGGAGGAGTGATATCTTCTCACAATTTGTATCTGCCAAGTCAGCCATCTCACAAAAATGTACGTGTGATACCAGGTAGGATTCTATATATGCTTATAAAAATACATTTGCTGACTAGGCTACAGAGAAAGGGAGAAATAAATTCACATATTTGTGAACTTTAAAAACACATGGAGAACTATTTCAACAAAAAAATTGACTAGATTTATAACTCCTACCGTATATAATGCATAAGGCAAGTCCAACAATACCAAACATGCCTCCTCTGAACTGCTTGTATATCTATTCTGATTGGGTTATTATTCTCCATGATATTACGATTAGTAGTTAGAGTATAGTAGGGTAGGTGTTAGTGTCAGGGATTCAGTATTTCAAATGGAAAATTGGAAAATGAATCCAATGTGTATGCAAATATGTGCTACACAAAAATGTTCCCACTCTCATCAAGAACTATGGCTTGACATTACTTTTGCCCCAAGTAAGACACAGTTAGAGGAGAAGTGTTAGAAAATCTGTGAATACATATCTGGAATGGAATATGCTCAGTAGTTCACAACACTGGAGGTGGTAGAGGAGTTCCCAAAAGTAAGGGACAGGGTAAACACTCCACAAACATGGAGCTCTGCTGGCCTAAAGACTTCTTGAAGAACTGCCTCTGAGGTTGGGCACCTGAAAAATATGTTGTTTTCTGGAGCTTTAGCTTCATTTGTAGTGAGACCATCAAAGCTGGGTCTGCATCTATGTGACCTGGAGGACATGGTTTCTTATTTTCCAGTGAAGATGAGGCAGAAGTGCTGAATTTGCTCTTTGTAGGTAAACTATGACCACTGGGGTCTAAGTGTCTCCCCATGTGGACTGTGAAGCCATTTGGTCATCCTCCAAATTTCATGGTGTTTCTTGCTGCTGCACTGGGAGTTTGCTATTTGATTCAAAAATACAAGGAGTTTTAGTGGATCACAGTGCTGGAGAGAGTTCTGTCACATGTGGTGGGTCAGTTTCTGTAGGAGAATGCACCAAACATACTTCTAGCCCACATATATTGCCCCATTGACCATAGCAACATGATTCTGAACATTGCCCTGAAATCTCACAATATTACAAGATGCCTTTACATAGAAGGGACTGCTGGCTGCACCATGTCAGTCACAAGCCATTTGGAAGCCAATGGAAGATCCACAAGGCCCCACCACAGATGTTTTATTACACACCTGACCACCACGGCTCTAGGCCCACTACTCAGCAGGCTCCAACTTATTGGCATCTCTGTTCTACACGATTTTCATAAAACCCAGTCGATCAAAGCACTGTCTGGTATACTCATGATCAGCAACAGGACATCCAAAGATCCTCCATTGCCACCTGGTCATGGGAATTTCAAAAATTTTATGGTATTTTTGTAGCCATTTTTCAATGATGATGTTGGAGGCACTGTGGGTTAAAATTGACTCCAGAACCATTAAATGTAGAGGAAGCACATTTCACTGAAAGCTTTGGAGAATTCTCACAGGCAAGGCTTCTCAAAAAGTGGCCAAATGGTCACATGAAGCCAGGCCCATTGTGGTCTACAATGAGGTCCATGTGTGTTTCGACTCTCAACTATTACTGCCAAGTCTTTCAGAATAAAATCACGTGATATCTTGGCTGTGATTCCCAGTGCTCTGTTGAAAGCCACCCTGGGCCTAGATCTCAGTTTTCAAGGGGGACTCTCATGCATGGCCTCCTAAAATTCCAACACAATTCATGGCAATAATTCTCTGAGTTCAGTTCCAGAACTCAGTCTCTAAGGGGAATCACACCAGAGTTCATGTCAATGTGGACCCAGTCATCTCTTCAAACCACCAAACAAATGGCCACAATTAAAACCAAAACACTCCCACATGGCCCTCATGATCTTTCATATAGACACTCATCATAACCTCTGGCTGGGTGTTTCCATGAGGGGCGAAGCCCAAGACAGTCTCCAAAATAATCTCCCTTGCCCCTTAATGGCCTAAAATCAGGGTTGCCTGGACACACTTCCTGTGAACCAGGAGTGATCAAATAGGCCTGCTGTTAATACTTCTCTGCTTCTCCAATTTGAGGCCTACTGACTGTGGGGTTTATTTTTTTATGTGAATTGGAGTCATTAGAAAACCCAAGCACTTATCGGCTAGCTTCTGAAGGGTTTGAAGAAATCATTTGACCGAGAGGATCCCTATTCTCACTTGATGGAGGTCAGGAAGCTAACAGAAGAAGGGGAGAGACTTCATCCACAATGACTGCTCTTTTGGCCATTTTGGTTTTGGATGCACACATGGGATCATTCTTAAGATACATCAGGTGCTGAGAATCTAAGCCATTGCCTCAAACAGGGAAAAGAGGCGGATTCAGACACATCCCTTTCCAAAGAAATTAAGCAAAGAGGCACAGGTGATGCCCATTCATTTCCATTTGAAACCTGTTTTCTTCAGGCTTCACAAAGGGGTGGCCTGAGGCAAAGACCTTCCTGACATTCAGGGCAACAGAACAATAGGTAAGCAAAGCAGGGTTTCTCCACTGAGACTTTATTGGTCACACTGATATCTGAGTTTTCTGAGATGCTCGCCATTTCCTTCAGCTATCCAGTACATGGCCATGTAACAGGGCTTGGAAGTGGTACATATCTTGGACACAAAACCATGAGCCTATTCTGTAGAGTGGCCAGAATTCAGTAAGAACACAGGAACTTTGGAAGATAGCACGTGTTGCCCATCGATAAAGCAAGCCAAAATCCATTCATCAATTTGGCAGAATAAATGATGGGAAGCTTTCTACTAGACAGGACACATCAATTGATGCATTCTCTTTTCTGATGTCTATAACCATGGACACAGTGGGATACACAGACATAGAAACACTCGCCTTGTCAAATGACTTAATAGAAACAGTTCACTCAAAACCAAACAAAACGCCTTTTCTATCTATTCTCAGAACATGAGACAATTCCACAAACACACAGCGACACCCACAGAGGCACCTCCTTCCCCAAAGTAGGTCGGTGACTATCCAGAGTGTCCTCTGACTGGTGGGCCATAGTATGTTCCCCCGAAATGGCCTGTCCTGTCTCAGATCTGGTCTCCTTAACCAACTCTGTGAAGATGTCAGGAGCCAGTGGTGAACCACTATCTGCTTTCTCAGGAAAGGCCCCTCTTCAGAGCTTTTCTGGCATTTGGCCATTCTCATATCAGTAGGTACCAAGAAAGACTGACTCTGTCCTTGGTATATCTAAACAAGTGAGACCACTGGGACTGGGACTGGGACAGGCTCTGGGTGCCTGTCTTCCTTGATAACAAGTTCTTAGAGTTCCATCACCAAGGAAGTGAGGTGAGGTCACTTCCTTCAGGAACTGAATGAGGTCACTGCCTTAGCAACCACTTTGTCCTAACAGTTGCTTCCAAGGGTCCCATGAGATGGAGGCTGCCCCTACGTACTGTGACACTTTCACAAGTTAGAATGTATATCAACCATAGGCACCCAGGACCAGCTCTCCAAACAGGACTGTTTGGGTCCATATTCTAATGGGTGGCACTAGAGCAGATTATGCTTATTGAAGCTAGCCAATCCCTAAAAAACAAATACCAAATGTCTTCTTTGATATAATGAGAGCAACTAAGAATAGAGCAGGGAGAAAGAGCAGGAAGAAAAGATTAACATTAAACAGAGACATGAGGTGGGAGGGAAAGAGAGAGAAAAGAGGAATAGCATGGAAATGGAGGGAGACCCTCATTGTTATACTAAATTACATATTAGAGGTTGTGAATGGAATGGGAAAATAACAAGGTGAGAAATGAATTACAGTAGATGGGGTAGACAGAGAAGATGGGAGGGGAGGTGAGGGGGGATAGTAGAGGATAGGAACGGTAGCAGAATACAACAATTACTAGTATGGCATTATGTAAAAATGTGGATGTGTAACCGATGTGATTCTTCAATCTGTATCTGGGGTAAAAATGGGAGTTCATAAATCACTTGAAGCTAATGTATGCTAATGTACGAATATGTTATGTCAAAAGATTTGTAAGGTTTTGAACAACCAATAATAATAAAAAGAACAGAGAGGCTGATTCAGTAACAACCTTTCATCCTGACCAGGTTGTTTGCCATGGAATTTGACTTTTGCTCTCTCAGGTCCTTCAGTGGTGCCTATATCTACTCCAGGGATCACTTCTTCATGAAACTTTGAGTTTTTCAACAGGTGGAAGATTCCCTACATTCCTCTATTTTAGGACCAACACTGTCCCTGCTCTTCTGTAAAGTTAGATTGAGGGAACAGTGTGTGGTTTCGCTTAATAACAGGTTTTGATTTGGGCTTATTCAAATTTGATTTATTCATTCTGCTTGATGAATAATAGTATTGGGAACCTGTGATATTTATAAGAATATATAGGTGAAATATAAGTATGAAAACAGAAATCTAGGCAAGATTGGAATCCCAGAAGGGCATTGCGCTCTTGATTGGGATACTTAGCTTTGATTCATGTTCTGCAAAGATGTTTCAGATACATCAATAATCAATGGCATAGGACCTTGTACCTTGGATGATTGAATGTAGAAGTGAGTATCCACTCAAACTGGGATTGTCGGTAGGATTAGGAAGATATTCTGTAGGTTTCAGAAGAAGAGTGAGTACAGGAATTGGACCAAAAGTTCTTTAGCAATAGGGTATCACATAGACAGTGAACGTAAATGTCAGCACATGTGAAGTGTTAGTCAAAATGGTGAACTGGTGAAAATATTTAGGAAAGCAGATATCAATAGAGACATTAGGAAATCAGGGAAAGTATAAAGTGAGTGATAGGATTAGACATTTGAACAGAGTTGAGGTTGAATATATAGTCTTAGGAAGAAACAAATATGTTGTCATAAATAGGATTGACATTTGAGAGCATTAGGCAACCTGGACATGAATGTTTTTAGTAATCCATGCTCACTTTCCATTTAGGCTTTGGTATAATCATAAGTGTGACCTCTGCTTATTGTGTCCAGAATATTACTGTGATAAATGCATATGTAGATCAGGTGACATGAGTATTTCTTCCACCATTTCTGGGAGCAACATTTTGAAGACGAATAAATTAGTATTGGGGTTACAAATAGATGTACCCTTTGTCTATGAATGTAGAGATAATGCATGAATAGACCATACTGTGAATAAATAATATAATTGGTTCCAACTTTAAATAATGGATTGAATTGATATCTGAATATATACAGAAAATCTTATATTGATATACAATTATTCATTCCAACCAGTAATACATCTAATGGTAATATTAGGGTTATGTTTTATCATGAAGAGTGTGTGAGTTTTGCTTCAAAATGATTATGGAAATCGAAAATAATGTGTTTGAAATGAAGTCTCATGAAAAGACCAGTCAAGAAACCTGGAGGAATACATGTGTTCTGAATCAGTAAATGATTGAAAGTGAATCAAATGCCTATAAATTTGTGAACTAATGGATGAAATATATGTCCTATGATGTTCGTAAACTGTAGAAATTGTATTGTACCAGTGTTGAATAAAATAAACTTCAAAATAAACATCATGTCCCATAGGAATCTACTTGCATTGATGTTAAACAGGGTCAGTTAATGTAGACATATTAGGATTGTATGCACCATTCACTGAAGTTAGTTTTCAGTAATAGGAAACAAATATGTATTTCAGGTGGATTAATATTTCTGAGAATAATCTTGTAAAATGTTGATTATAAATCCACATACATGAACATGAATGAATTTAGGTAGTGTATATAAGACACATATATTTTATATTTGGAAAAATTTGGAGAGTGTACATATATATGTATATATATATATATATATATATATATATATATATATATATATATATATATATATTAAAAAAACAAAAACAGACAATAAGATGTAGCAATATATATGCCAATCGAAATTCTTCATGAAATGTACATCAGCCACAGATGCAAAAATATTTATTTTACTGAACATGGATTTATGTATAAAGTTGTTCTACTAGGACGCTCACCCACAGGTTGAATTTTCAGTTCCAACAGAGTTTAGGAGGAGTGAACTCTTCTCACAATTTGTATTTGCCAAGTCAGACACCTCAGAAGAATATACGTGTGATACCAGGTAGGATTCTATATGTGCATATAAAAATACATGTGCTGAATTGGCTACAGAGAATGGGAGACAGGTATTCACATATTTGTTAACTTTAAAAAACATGTGGAGAACTATTTCAATTAAAAATTAGCTAGATTTATAACACCTACCCTATATCATTCAAAAGGCAAGTCCAACTATACACCATGCCTCATCTGTACTGCTTGCATTTCCATTCTGTTTGGATTATTTTTCTCCATCATATTAGTATTAGTAGTCAGAGTCTAGTAGGTTATGGTTTAGTGTCAGGTGTCCGGGCCGGCTGGACACTTCAACGTGGGCGTTGAACCTTGTTGGGGAGGAATGAAGGGACAAGAGTCATGAGAGATGACAGCAAGACAACAGTTCTGATCATGCTGAAAACTTTTATAGTTCTCACAGTGTATTTATATGTTGCGGATGAGAAAGCTCTCTTATTGGCAGTTGCTGGATGTCTTCACAGGGTGAGATAACCTCAGGATATTTCAGGAAGATGGATAGCTGCAGGATGTCTCAGCGTGATAGATGGCTTCGGGATGTCTCCCAGGCAGGATATCTCGCAGGGGGCTATTTCTTGTAAGTGTCAGGCTATTCTTTGAAGGAGAACTTCCTTCTAGCCCCTGACATCTCCTCCCTTTCTTATATAAAATATTTGACCATACCTTACAGGCCAATGTTTTAGGGGGTTATAGAGGCTCTGTTTCTCTAGCAGGCCTTAGAATATCTCCTGATCTGATCGAGCATGTTTACTACATTTCGTGGTGGCCTTGGCATGTTTTTTGAGGAGACGGCTTTGAGGGGGAAGCTGGCCAACTGCCATGCACCAGAGCATGTCACTCAGAAGACTTGGGCTTTGGGAACCATGTATCCATCCTCCTGCAGTCCTTCCTGCACCCTCCGTTATTATGCCCTAACGTCCTCACTCCATGGGTGCGTCCTCCCCCAAGCAGAGGGGCCCATGGAGGACGAACCCTTATGGCAAGTGCAGAAGATGGTTGGTCAGAGCTGTTACTTAGAGTTTTATGTAAGAAAGCGAGATCTGTGGGCATGCAAACTTAAGAAATAAGCTTGTGAGGAGGGTAGAACATCCTTTTAAATGTTGACAGCACGGTCTTCAATATCCAGGTGATGATAGTGGACCTGTATGGGCTTAGAGGCCAAAATATTAATCTGTTCTTTAATAAATTGTACCAGCCTGTTTATAATGCAGGGTCCTAGGGACACCATTAAAAGTAAACCCAACAAAGAGCCTAATAGGGGAAGAAGGTAGGGTAAAAATCCATTAAGCCCAGTCCAGAGGGGATTTTCAAATATTTCCCTTCATCTCTTTTCTAGATCTTCTTGAAGCTGCTTAATTTTAGTGCATACTTTGCCAGAATTATTGGCATAAATGCAGCATCGTTCCCCTAAGGCCAAGCAAATACCTCCCTGGTTAGCTGTCAGCAAATTTAAGCCTCATCTTTTTTGAAGGAACACTTCTGCCAGGGAGTCTATTTGGTCCTGCAAATCTTTAATGGTTCCTGATAGAGTTTTTATCAGTTGTTCCTGATGGAGTTTATAATTTGTTGAGACAGGCGATGGTAAGAGTGAATAGACGTGCCTAAGCCAGTGTACCTGTGCCCACAGGAACTGTTATTCCAAGGCTGGCAGATTGTTGGCTGCATCTGAAAAAGAGGAAATTTTGTCCTCATGAGGAGTGCCTCTGTCCCTGTTTTGAGGTAAGTCATTAACCTGTTTAACCAGGAGTTCTGGTAACCATCTTGGGGCTGTTTGATCTTGGTCCAAAATACAAGCTGAGCCTCCTCCCCAGATGAGGACAGGATCTGGGCCTTTCCATTTATTTGTAAGGGGATTGTGTCACATAACAGGTGGGTGAACAGAATTGGACGAGGGATGGCAGTGTCTGTCTGCTGCCGAATCGCCTTCATTGTCTAGGGTAAGAAAAATAAGTGCAAATAATGCATTGTTAAGGCGATGCCTGGGTGTGGTAAATACAAGGGAGAAAGCCTTAAGGACGGTTAGCCAAGTTTTTAAGTTAAGGTGGGCAAGTTCCACAATGCCTTGGCCCTGAGGTTTGTATGGAATTCTAGTAGTATGACAATTTTGCAAGGTAGCACAAAACTGTTTAAACTTGGCAATGGTATATGTAGGATAAATTTCTGTTTTAATATGTATTGGTTTACCCATAACAGAAAAGGATGAAACAAGATGAGAAAGGACATCTTTGGTAGCCTCTCTGGAATGTGGTGATACAAAAATAAAGCCGCTGAAGGTATCTACAGAAACGTGTAAATATTTGGTTATTACAAATTCAAGAAAATGAGTAACATCCATTTGCCAAAACTGATCGGGCAGTAATCCTCGGGGGTTAACTCCCAAGTGTTGAATGGGGAGGGAGACAGCACAACCAGGGCATGCTTTTACTATTTCTCGTGCCTGTTGCCTGGTAATTTTACCAAGTAATCAAAGGCTCTGGAAATTTAAATGGTGTATATTGTGTAACTCCGTGGCCTTTTGAATGCAGCCAACAAAAATTGGAAAGATGGAACGAGTTGCTGCATCAGCTTGGGCATTACCTTGAATTAGAGGGCTGGGATAATCAGAGTGTGCCCTGATGTGTCCTAAGAAAAATGGGTGTTGTCTGGGCTGAATTAGCTGCTGAAGATGGTGAAACAGAAAGGCCGCATTGTTAGAAGCCTTAATGGGGGGTGAAATCACCAGCAGGTGCACAGAATGAGCAATGTAGGCACTGTCTTTATAAATATTAACAGGATTATCAAAAATGTTATAAAAACTTGTGTTATGTCAAACAATTCCACAAACTGTGGTGACTGATAGACAGTATCAAAGGTGGTAGGCTTGTTATTGACAACAAAGACCGCTCAGCCATTAGAGGAACCGTCTGTAAAGACAGTAAGGACTTGAGGATTGGAAGCCTTTTGAGTAATTTCAGGAAAAGTAAATGGATGTAACTGGACAAAATGTAAAAGGGGGTCATTGGGGAGGTAGTGATCAATTGTTCCCAAAAGCCTGATAGGGCAATACCACATTCATCCCTTGTCTCTAGTAAAAATTGGGTTTGGTCCTTAGTATATTTAATAAAAATATTATCAGGGTCTTTGTAGAGAAATCAAATGACCTTTAAAAATAATAGAAGCTACCTGAGCAACATAAACAGTAATAAACTTTGAGGATGTGGTGGGTAAATGGACCCAAAACAAGGGGCAGTCTTTATTTTTAAAATGTGGATCTCGCTGCCAAAATATTCCTGTGGGTGTATGAGGAGTGTGTAAAATAACCAGAACCAGAGGAAGGTTATAAGAAATTTGTGTAACAAATTGTTGGGCAATGGCTTCTGTGACTTGGTTTAATGCCTGTCATGCCTTGGGAGTAAGATTTTGAGGGGAGGAGGGGTGGGAATTACCTCTCAAAATATCATTAAGGGTCAAAAGTACACAAGTGCATAATTTTAAATATGTTATTAGACATTGAATATCCCTCAGTAATTTCTGAAAATCTTTAAGGGTGTGAAGATGGTCCACACGTCGTTGTATTTTAGAAATTTGGATCTGATTTTCTAGAATTTTAAGGCTCAAACTCTTATAAGAGTCCTGTGTTTGAACCTTATTAGGAGCTATCTGTAGTCCCAAGGTAGTGAGGATTTTGTAAAAGTCCAAGTAACAATTATTAAGGTCATGGGTATTAGGTGCAGCAATTAACAAATCATCCATATAATGTAAAATATAAATTTGTGGCCCTCACTCTCTCACAGGGTCTACTGCTTGAGCAACGTATTTTTGGCAAAGAGTAGGGCTGTTGGCCATACCTTGGGGAAGAACCTTCCATTGAAGTCTCTGCATAGGGCCCTGAATATTAATGCAAGAAAGACTAAAGGCAAATTAGGGTCTATCCTCAGGATGTAAAGGAATGGTAAAAAAGCAAACTTTTAAGTCCATAACCATTTTACAATAGTTTTTGTGAATAACCACTGGTGTGGGAATGTCTGGCTGTAGTGCTCCCATCAGGAGTATAACTTTATTAATGGCACACAAATCTTGTAAAAGGCGCCACTTGCCTGAATTTTTCTTGATAACAAAAATAGGAGTGTACGATGGTGAGGTTGAGGGCTCTACATGGCAGACTGCCAGCTGTTCCTTCACTAACATGGAGGCAGCCTCCAAATTTTCTTGGGTAAGGGGCCACTGATCCACCCACACAAGAGTCTGAGTCTCCCAAATAATTTTATCTCCATGGGGTACAGGAGGGTCAGGGACCGACACTAAAAATCCAAATATCCAAGTCCATATGTATTTGTTTTTTTTTTTTTATGGGTTGTATAGGCCCCACCAGTCCTTGTCTCAGCCTCCCAAGGCCTGTACCAGGGACAAAATTCATACGGAGCATTTGATGAGTCATCACGGAATTGGGACTGGCAAGAATAACTTCCATTTGACTCAAAATATCTCGGGCCCATAGGTAAACAGGGAGGTCAGGAACAACGAAAGAAGTGACAGTTCCCTTATTACCCTCTTTATCAGTCCAGCTAAGAGCAATAGAGCTGACCAGAGGATTTTTTGACTTTCCTATCCCTTTAAGGTCAGTCAAGGATGGGGTGAGGGGCCAACCTGATCGCCAGTATTTTTGAGAAATAATTGTCGCATCAACTCCAGTAACTAAAATTGCTTGGAATTCCTTTCCTTCAATAAGTAAGGTAAGGGTGTGTCTATTATGAGAAATGGGATTAACCCAATATACCTCAGAGGAGCCCAAGGAGGCAGTCCCCACAGTAGGTTTGGGTGGTGGAAGTACCCCTTAATCTAAGGGAAGGAGTATTAATTGTGCAAGACTTTTTCCTCCTGGGATGGCCGCAACTCTATTAATAACTGTGGCCAGTATTTTTATTTCTCCAGTGAAATCATTATCATTAATGCCAGGGAAGACCTGAACACCTTGTAAGGTAGTAGAGGCTCTTCCAAGAATAAGGGCACATGTATGAGATGGAGGGGGACCCATAATTCCAGTTGGTATTATCTGGGGCCCTTGCATTGAGTCTAATGTTGTATCAGTGGTGGTACAGAGGTCCAATCGTGCACTGCCTGGAGTGGGTAGTTGGAGGGAGCCAATTGTGGAGAAGGATTTTGAGGTAGGTTGGGAGTTTGGGAGGGAACAAACTTTATTGCCTCAGGGAGTTTCCTGAGAAGCAGGAAGAAATAGGCTGTCCGAGGGCATTTGTCATTGATCTACACTCACTGGCCCAGTGATGACCTTTACCATATCAAGGACAAAGTGTAGCTGGGGGCGGTTTAGCTCCAGTTTGAGGAGACGCTATTCTTACTCTTTGTTTGCCTGTCGGACACTTGCATGCAAAATGGCCTGGTTGTTTACAAGTAAAGCAAATACGTGAGCCAGGATTGTAAAAGGCCTTGGTAAAGGGAGCACTAAAGTGAGATCCATGGCATGGGCTGCACCCACCCCTGCACAGACTCTAATAAAGTCAGAAAGTTTCCCTTTATCCTTATGATGTCGAAGAACATCCTGACATGCTGGGTTGGCGTTTTCAAAGGCAAGATGTTTTACAAAGGTGCTTTCGCTTTCGCTTGGTCCAAGCAAGCATTCCGCAGCTAGGTTAAGCCGGGGAACAAAGTCGCTATAAGGCTCGTCAGGCCCTTGTCGAATTCTTGCCAGGGAAGTGATAGCCGAGGCCCTTTCAGGGTGGCGTCTCCAAGTATGTAAGCCAGCCATCTAAATCTGCACAAAAAGTCCAGCAGGGAAACGTGCCTGTTTAGTTTTAGTGTCAAAAGTTGCATTGCCCACTAGCTTAACATAAGTCCAGGATTTAGAGGAGGCCTTTGTTAAATTTTTTTTGAGCAGTTTCTGACAGGGCTCTTTGAAATCTGCATTCCATAGCAGGAAGTCTCCGGCACTGAGGGCAGCTCGGTCTAAAAATTTCCAATCATTGGGAGTAAGAAATTGTGTGCTGTGGCTTTCTAATAAAGCCAACGTGTAGGGCACAGTGGGGCCATAGTGAGCACAAGCCTTTTTAAGTTTTTCAAGAAAATGGAGGCTAAATTTTTTGTAGACACTCTGGGTTCCTTCCTGCCTAGGGGTGAACTTCTCATCCTCTAAGTCCTGATCTCCTTGATCCATTTCCCCCGCTTCCTCCTCTTGATCCTCTTCTAAGTCTTTGACCTCAACCTGAGCAGGCTTATCTATCTGACTGGTGGTGACTGGGAAGGCGAGCACAGGCCGATGGAGCGGCTTAGCCTTTGTATTAGACCACTGTGGGCCAGCTTGTGTTGACTCCATTCCTAAGGCTAATGGAGAGAGCTCAGAGTCAAGGGATCTTTATTCTTTTAAAAATTGGATCTGTTACCATCCATGTGGGAGAGACTCTCTCAAGGGAGCCAGGTTAGGCAAGGGAAGTGGGGAAAAATATCTGGGGGGACATTTGGCCCCTGAAGGGCCAGAGCACAAAAGGCAGGAGCCATATAGGAGGGAGTGGAATGTGTAAGTCCTATAGGCTGTGGCAGGGTCCTGAGAGGTGGAGGGTCTTCTGAATGGTAGCGAGCTGCTTCCTTCTCCAAGGTAGCCTCCTCCCCAGGGGTCAATGTTTCTCTGGGATTTAAAACTGCATAAAGGCGGTTGGAAATCATTGGAGCCTTATTCATTAGGGTGGGATTTTGAGGAAGATCAGGAAGGTTCCCAGGGTCCTCGGGAGACTAAGAAGGGTCTATGTCTATACTAACTGATGGGCATGCCGAGAAGGGACGAGAGGTCTTTTGCATAGTCTCTTCCCCAATCCTGACAAGTATTAAGGTACCATTGTGAAAGGGTGAACTTTTAAGAATTTCACTAATTTATTTCCAGAAAGAAAAGGTAGGAACAGACACTTCTTCTGGGCCAAAGGATTCATAATAATCTTTTAAAATGTCTCCTACTCTAAGCCATCTTTTACCATCAATGGTCCCTTCAAGGGGAAACCATGGAAACAATTTTTCGATGTATGAAAAGAAAAATTTTAAGTCATTTTTCTTAACACGTGCCCCCATGTATTTAAGGATTCCTTGTGGCCTGACAAAAACAAATCATGTGACGAAACTGCTTGTCCCATGGTGGGTCACTCACTGTACGTCATCCCCACTCTCCTCCTGGATCTGTCTCTCAGTGGTGTCTGCTGAGGCAATCGCGAGTTCCGCTTGTCCAAATCTTCCAGGAAGACGGGGTTCCCCCTCAGTCAAAGGCTCGAGCCCCAGTCGTTGGGCGCCAGTTGTCCCGGCCTGCAGGACACATCAACGTGGGTAGCAAACCTAGATGGGGAGGAATGAAGGGACAAGAGACACGAGAGATGACAGCAAGACAAAAGTTCTGATCAAGATGCAAACTTTTATTGTTCACACAGGGGAATTTATATGCTGGAGATTTGAAAGCTCTCTTATCGGCAGTTCCTGGATGTCTTCACAAGGTGAGATAACCTCAGGATATTTCAGGAAGACAGATGGCCACAGGATGTCTCAGGAACACAGATGACTACAGGATGTCTCCCAGACAGGATGTCTCCCTGGGGGCTGTTTCTTGTAAGTGTCAGGCTATTCTTTGAAGGAGAATTCCTTCTACCCCTTACAGTCAGGGATTCAGTATTTCAAATGGAAAAATGGAGAAAGAATCCAATGTGTATGCAAATATGTGCTACCCAAAAATCTTCACACTCTCATTCAGAACAATGCCTTGACATTACCTTCACCCCAACTAAGACACAATTAGAGGAGAAGAGTTAGAAAATCTGTGAATACACATCAAGAATGGAAAATGCTCAGGAGTTCACAACTTTGGAGGTGCTAGAGGAGTTTCCAAATGTAAGGGAGAGGGTAAAACTCCAAAAACATGGAGCTCTGCTGGACTAAAGACTTCTTGAGAAACTGCCTCTGAGGTTGGGCACTTGAAATATATGTTGTTGTCAGGAGCTTTAGCTCCCTTTGTAGTGAGACCGTTAAGCTGGGTCTGCATGTATGTGACCTGGAGGACATGGTTTCTTATTTTCCAAAGGACATGAGGCAGCAGTGCTGAATTCTCTCTTTGTAGGTAAACTGTTGTCACTGGGGGCTAAGTGTCTTCCAGTTTGGAAGCCATTTGCTCATCCTCCACTTTTTGTTGTGTTTCTTGCAGCTGCACTGGGAGTTTGGTATTTGCTTCATGAAATACGAAGAGTTCAACTGGGACACAGTACTGGAGGGAGTTCTGTCACATGTGGTGGGTAAGGGTCTGCAGTAGAATGCACCAATCAGGCTTCTATCCCACATAGCTTGCCCCCTTCACCTTAGCAATCTGATTCTAAACATTGCACTGAAACCTCTCCATATAACAACATGCCTTTACATACAAGGGTCTGGGGGCTGCACCATGTCAGTCACAAACCATTTGAAAGCCAATGGCAGATCCACATCACCCAACCACAGATGTTTTAACACACACCGTCACAGCACTTCTCTAGGCCAACTACTTAGCAGGCTCCAAATTACTGCCATCTCTGTTCTACACCATTTCCATGAAACCCAGTCAATCAGACACTGTCTGGTACACTAGTGATCATCAATAGGACATCCAAAGATTCTACAGTGCGAAGTGGTCATGGGAATTTCAAAAATTTCATGGTATTTATCAGGCATTTTTCAAGGATGAAGTTGGAGGCACTGTGGGTTTCAATTCATTCAGGAACCATTAAATGGAGAGAAAGCTCATTTCAATAAAAGCTCTGGAGAATTCTAACAGGCAAGGCTTCCCAAAGACAGGCAAAAAGGTCACATTAAGCCAGGCGTTTGAGGTCTACAATGTGTGGTCCATTTGCGTTTTGACTTGCAACAATGGCTGCCAATTCTTTAAGGATAAAATCATGTGATATTCTTCCTGAGATTCCCAGTGCTCTGTGGAAAGCCACCCTGGGCCTAGATCTCAGTTTCCAAGGGCAACTCTCATGCGTGGCATCCTAAAATCCCAACACAATACATGGCAATACTTCTTTGAGGTCCATTCCATAACTCAGTCTCTAAGAGGAATCACACCAGTGTTCAAGACCAGGTGGACCCGTCATCTTTTCCAACAGCCACAAAAATGACCACAATTAAAACCAAAACACTTCCACATGGCCCTCATCTTCTTTCATATCGATACTCATCATAACCTCAGGCTGTAGTTTTTCATGAGGGGCACAGCCAAAGACAGTATCCAAAATAAGGGCCCTTGCCCCCATTTGCCTAAAGTCAGTGTGGCTGGGAGACCCTTCCTGTGAACCAGGAGTGATCAAAGAGGCCTGCCCTTAATACTGCTCTGATTCTCCATTTTGAGGCCTAATGACTGCGGGGTTTAGATTCTTTATGTTAATTGGAGTCATGAGAAACCTATGAACGTATGGTCTAGTCTCTGCAGGGCTTTGAAGAACTCATTGGACCCAAAGGATCCCTATTCTCATAGATGGACGTCAGGAACCTTACAGAGGAAGGTGAGAGACTTCATCCACAATGACTGCTCTTTTGGCCCTTTAGGTTTTGGATGCAAACGTGGGATGTTTCTTTAGATCCATCAGGTGCTGAGAATCTTAGCCATAGCCTCACACAGGGCCAAGAGGCTGATTCAGACACATCCCTTTCCAAAGCAATTAAGCAAGGAGCCACAGATGATGCCCATTCATTTCCATTTGAAAACTCTTTTCTTCAGGCTTCCCAAAGGGGTGGCCGGAGGCAAAAAACTTCCTGACATTCAGAGCAACAGAACAATAGGTAATTAAAAGTACCAAAGCAGGGTTTCTTCACTGAGACTTGTCAGAAGCCAGTGGTGAGCCACTATCTGTTTTCTCATACAAGCCCCCTCTTCAGAGCTTTCCTGGCATATGGCCATTCTCACATCTGTAGGTACCAAGATAGACTGACTCTGTCCTTGGTAATTCAAAAGTAGTGACACCACTGGGAGTGGGACTGGGACAGGCTCTGTGTGCCTGGCTTCCTGGATGCCAATTTCCATCACCGAGGAAGTTAGGTGAGGTCACTTCCTTCAGGATCTGAATGAGGTCACTGCCTTGGCAACCACTTTGTCCTAACAGTTGCTTCCAAGGGTCCCATGAGATGGAGGCTTCCCCTACTTAATGTGACAATTTCACAAGTTAAAATGGTATATCAACCATAGGCACCTGGGAACAGCTCTCCATACAGGCCTGATTTGGTCCATCTTCTCTACATTAAGAAGAGAGAGGCTGATTAAGACACAACCCTTCATCCTGACCAGGTTGTTTGCCATGGAAGATGACTTGTGCTCTCTCAGGTCCTTCATAACTGCCTACATATTCTCCAGGGATCCTTTCAGCATGGACCTTTGAAGTTTTCAGCAGGTAGAGGATCCCTACATTCCAGTATTATAAGACCACCTCTTTCCCTGCTCTTCTGTAAAGTAAGATTGAGGGAACACTGTATGTTTAGGCTTAATAACAGGTTCAATTTGGGTTAGGAATCATTTTGTGGATGAATAATGGTATTGGCAACCTGCGAAATTTATAAGAATATAGAGGTGAACAGTGTGTATAAAAACAGAAATCCAAGTAATATTGGAAGCCCAGAAGGGCATTGTGCCCTTGATTGTGATACTTAGCATTGATTTACATTCTGCACAGATGTCTCAGATAAATCGATATACAATGGCATGGGACCTTGTACCTTGGATGATTGAATGTAGAAGCGAACATCCAGACAAAAAGGGATAGTCAGTAGGAATAGGAAGATAGTAGGTAGGTATAGAAAGAAGGGTGAGTGTATGATTTGGAACAAAATTTCTTTAGCAATAGGGTTTCGGTTAGAAAATGAATTTAAATGTCAGCACATGTGAAGAGTCTGTCACAATGATGAAGTGGGAAAAATATGTAGGTAAGCAGATATCAATAGGGACATTATGAAATCAGTCAAAGTAAAAAGTGAGAGATAGGCTTAGACATTTTCAAAGGGTTGAGTTTGAATATGCAATCTTACAAAGAAACAAATATGTAGTCATCAATAGGATTGACATTTGAGAGCATAAGTAATCTTGGACATGGATGATTTTAGCAATCCGTGTTAATTTTTCATTTTGGCTTTGGTACAATCATAAATGTGAACTTTGAATTTAGTGTCCAGTATATTTCTGTGAATAAATGCATATGAAGATCAGGTGACATGAGTATTTCTTCCACCATTTCTGAGAGCAATATTGACTTACTACTTCTGATTGATAGGTACAGATTCTTTATGTGAATTGGAATCATGAGAAACCCAAGCACCTCTTCAGGGATTGAAGAACTCATATGACCCAAAGGATCCCTATTCTCAATTGATGGAGGTCAGGAATCTAATAGAGGAAGGGAAGATACTTCATCAAAAATGACTGAACTTTTTGCCATTTTGGTTTTGGATGCACACATGGGATCTTTCTTTAGATCCATCAGGTGCTGAGAATCTAAGTCACAGCCTCACACAGGGCCAAGAGGCTGATTCAGACACATCCCTTTCCAAAGAAATTAAGCAAAGAGCCATAGGTGATGCCCATTCATTTCCATTTGAAAACTGTTTTCTTCAGGCTTCACAAAGGGTTAGCCTGAGGTAAAGTACTTCCTGACATTCAGGGCAACAGAAAATTGGGTAAGCAAAAGGCCCAAAGCAGGGTTTCTCCACTGAGACTTTCCTGGTCACACTGTCCCTGCTCTTCTGTAAAGTTAGATTGAGGAAACAGTGTATGGTTAGGGTTAATAACACGTCCGATTTGGGTTAGGAATCATTCTGCAGGATGAATATTCTTTCTGGGAATCTGCAATATTTACAAGAATATATAGGTAAAATAAAAGTATGAAAACAGAAATCTAGGCAGGATTTGAAGCTCAGATGGGCATTGGGCCCTTGAGTGGGTTACTTATCTTTGAATTATGTTCTGCACAGATGTCTCAGATAAATCGATATACAATGACATAGGACCTTGTACCTTGGATGATTGAAAGTTGAAGAGAACATCCAGTCACAAAGGGAAAGTCCGTAGGTTTAGGATGATATTCTCTAGGTTTAGAAACAACAATGAGTATAGGATTTGGACCAAAAGTTTTTTAGCAATTGGTTTTCAATAAGAGAGTGAATGTAAATATCAGCACATGTGAAGAGTCAGACACAATGATGAAATGGGGAAAATATGTAGGAAAGCAGATATCAGTAGAGACATTAAGAAATCAGGCAATGTATAATGTGAGGGATAGGATTAGACATTTTCAACAGGGTTGAGTTTGAATATATAATCTTAGAAAGAAACAAATACATAGGATTTATCAATAGGATTTACATTTTAGAGCATTAAGCAACCGGGACATGGATATTTTTAGTAATCCATGCTCACTTTCCTTTTAGGCTTTGCTACAATCATAAGAGTGACTTTTGCTTTCTGTGTCCAGAATATTACTGTGTTAAAATTTATATGTAGATCAGGTGACATGAGCATTTCTTCCACCATTACTGGGGGCAATATTTTGAAGACGTATAAATATTGGGGGAAAAAAATGGAGTACCCTGTGTCAATGGATATAGAAATAATGTATGAATACACCATAGTGTGAATAAATAATATAACTGGTTCCAACTTTAAATAGTGGATTGATTTGATATCTGAAAATATACTGGAAATCTTAAATTGATATTCATACATTCATTACAACCAGTTATACATCTAACGGTAATATTAGGGTTATGGTTTATCATGAAGAGTGTGTGAGTTTTGCTTCAAATATGATTATGAAAATCAAAAATAATGTGTTTGGAAAGAAGTCTCATGACAAGACCAGTCAAGAACCCTGGAGGAATATATGTGTTCTGAAGCAGGAGGTGATTGAAATTGAAACAAATGCCTATAAATTTGTGAACTTGTGGATGAAATATATATCATATGATGTGCATAAACTGAAGAAATAGTAATGTACCACTGTTTAATAAAAATGAACCGCAAAATACACATCATGTCCCATAGGAAAATGCTTGCATTGATGTTGAACTAGGTTTTACTGTAGAAATATTAGGATTTGTGTGCACCATTCACTGAAGTTAGTCTTCAGTACTAGGAAACAAATCTGTATTTAAGGTGGATGAATATTTCTGAGAATAATCTTGTGAATAGTTGATCATAAATCCACATACATAAATATGAATGATTTTAAGGAGTGTATAATAAGATTCATATATTTCATATTTTGAAAAATTTGGAGAGTATATATATATATATATATATATATATATATATATATATATACAAACACACACACACACACACACACACACACACAGACAGACATTAAAACTAGCAATATATTTGCCAATCGAAATTCATCATGAAATATGTATCATCCACAGGTGCAAAAATATTGATTTCACTGAAAATGGATCTATATATAATGCTGTTCTACTAGCAAGCTCACCCATAGGTTGAATTTTCAATTCTAACAGTATTTAAGAGGAGTGATCTCTTCTCATAACTTGTATCTGCCTAGTCAGCAACCTCACAAAAATGTACGTGTGATAACAGGTAGGATTCTATATGTGCATATAAAAATACACGTGCTGAATAGTCTACAGAGAAAGGAGACACCAATTTGTTGAAAGCCACAGCTTAAGGGGCCCCATCAAACTTCCAGCTACCAGCAACATTCCCCTGCCAGATGATTATTGGCTCACAGCGGCCCCAGCAACATCAAGCTGATTGGCTCCTCTGCGGTGATGCTCATTGGCAGTTTCCCTGCCCTTTCAGACCACAGAGCTGCTCATTGTGGGACTTTTTTGGCTCCACCCACCTGACCCAGCTAAATGGCCTCAAGAGCAGGAGGATTGTGGGAGGTGGAGAGGCTTGTGGGTGTGACAGAAACTTTGCAAGGAAGCCAGTGGTGGCAGTTGGGCTCTGAGGGTTTTTCCTGAGGAGCTGTTTTGTTTGGCGTGTGTGGTTCTAAAAATAAAGTTTGTTTCTTTTGAAAAGTGGCTCTTGAATCGTGCCCAGCCAGACTGCAGCATTTGGTGGCTCACACGGGGAGCCACTGAGGGTAAGTGATAAGGTAAACTGCTCACCCCTGAGGGAAGGGCGAGAGGATGGGTAGCCATTTTAAGATTCCTCTTTTGTTTTGCTTCACTTTTGTTGCCTGTCCATGGAGATGAGTGAGATGGATGAAAAACCGCTCACATCTGAGAAAAAATTATTTACTTCTGAGGAACAGATAGGGAGAAAGGACGGATGCACATGTCAGTAGGATATAAAGGCTATAATGACTTTTTGTTGTTCCCTTTTTATTTTATTCTGTCTTGGTTTTGTTTGGCATTGTCTTGTTGGGTTGTATTATAATAGAAATATGGGATCAGAAATTAGTAAAAAAAACAAACTGAAAGAGTGTTAAGTAAATTGTTAGAGGAAGGAGGCATCTCAGTAAAGTCAAGAACAGTCAGGGCATACGTTGATACAATACAAAAATGTAGCCCATGGATTTTTAAGGAGTTGTTAAATATACCATAATGGAACCATCATGGTGAAGATTTAAAAGGGGGCAAAAGAACAGCCCAGGGACTCTGCCAGTTGGCACATTGCTATTGAGGACGTTCATATCTGGTTTGCTCAGTCCAAAGACTTCAGTTCAGACAAAGATAGAAGAACAAAGCTTAGGGGAGAAAAAGCCATCAGGGGCAAAGTTACAAAAGGAGACTGCTACTAAGAACTTTCTATCACTAGAGGGCGAAAGTGTCCAACCAACAACGCCTCCTCTACAGGAGACTGTTACTAACACCTTTCTATCACCAGAGGATGTAAATGTCCAAATAACAAGGCCACCTCCATATGCTGGGAGGCCCCCAAACCCCGCAGTTGATAGTTCGGATCCTGAGACAGGATCTCAAGTATGAACATGCCCTGTATTTGAGGTAGGAGGGCAGCGAATTCACCATGCTTTAAATTTCAAAATAGTGAAGCAGCTAAAAGGGGCTGTAACAACCTATGGTCCTCAAGCACCCTTCATTGTAAGCTTGGTTGAATCCATTAACAACATGAATATGACGCCAGTAGATTGGGCTAATATGTGTAAAGCTGTGCTAAATGGAGGTCAATACCTTTTATGGAAGGTTGCCAATGAGGAATTTTGCAAGGAGACGGCTAGCCGTAATGCAGAAGCTGGTTATCCTCAGAGAAATCTAGATATGTTTTTAGGAAAGGGACCTTATGAGGATCAGCAGCAACAAATTGCATATGATCCTGGCGTATACGCAAAAATTGCTGCAGAGGCGGTTAGGGCATGGAAGACTTTACAACGACATGGAGGTTTACAAGGTCAATTATCTAAGGTAATACAAGGAGCTAATGAATCTTACACTGAATTTGTAGATAGGCTTATTCAAACAGCTACCAGAGTTTTGGGGAATACAGAACAAGCAATGCCATTAATAAAAAACTGGCTTATGACCAAGCGAATCGTTGGTGCAGAGATATCTCTAGACCATGGAAACATGAAGATTTAAACACATAAATTAAATTATGTAAAGACATTAATGAATAAGAGAAAGTCATGGCAGCTGCAGTAAAACAGGCTTTAGATGCCAGAGACATCAATGAACAAGGGCAATTTGTGGCAGCTGCAGTAAAACAGGCTTTAGATGCCAGGCCAGGGACATGCTACAATTGTGAACAAACAGGACATTTTAAAAGGAATTGCTCCATAGGAAGAGGGTTTAACAAAACTAGGTACCAAAGGAGTAGAATACCGGGTATTTGCCCACGATGCCGTAGAGGGAGACATTGGGCTAATGAATGCCGTTCTCAAACCACCATAGAGGGTACTTCATTATCAAAAACGAACAAGGACTAGCTGTTTATCCACGATATCATGGAGAAAGGCATTGGGCTCCATTGCCAAAAAATGGACAGGGGAGCCCAATGCTCTGGGGCCCAAAACCACAAATATACAGAGAACTGGAGGAACCCAGCAACCCCATCAGTGTAGTGCCCAGGACACATTGTCCATCAGACGCCTCATCAGACAAATCAGAGGGAGCGCAGGGTTAGACATCTGCACCTCTGTCAGATCGGTACTAACTGTAGAGATGGGGGTTCAAGTCATTCACACAGGGTGAGAGGACCTCTTCTCAAAGGAACGGTAGGCTTATTATTGGGACGCAGCTCTTCTAATCTAAAAGGACTTATGATAAGTCCTTGGGTAATTGATCCCGATTATAAAGGTGAAATAAAATTTATACCCAGTTCTCCAAAGGACATATCAGTAATTTCACCAGGAGATAGAATAGCACAGTTACTAATAATACTCAGTCTGCATGATCAATTTTCCAGTCGTGCTGTAGAAAGAGGTTCCAAGGGATTAGGCTCCACAGGTGTAGATTTGGTTATGCTTTCTTTAAATTTAGATTCTCGCCCCAGGCTAAAACTAAATATTCAAGGACATGAATTTAATGGGCTACTTGATACAGGTGCAGATGTTAGCATCGTCTCTCATCAAGAATGGCCAAAACATTGACCATTACAACAGTACACTCAAACACTTTGAGACCTAGGAGTGGCAACTAATCCCCATAGAAGTGCAATGGTATTGGATTGGAAGGATCCTGAAGAATGTGAAAGAACTATACAGCCATATGTATTGGATCATCTTCCCGTAAATTTATGGGGATGAGATGTCCTAGATCAATTAGGTTTGACAATAACAAATAACATCAATCAAAATGCACCCACTATTATGGCTAGAGAAGGTTTTAGGAAAGGAAAAAGATTAGAAAAACAAGATCAAGGTATAGCAGCACCAATACAAATAGACCAAGCAACAGACAGACATGGGTTGGATTTTCAGAAAGGGCCACTGAGACAATAAAAATTACTTGGAAATCAGAAAGACCAGTATGGGTTCTTCAGTGGACCCTGACTAAAGAAAAGATACAAGCAGCCCAGTTCCTGGTCAAACAACAATTAGAGGAAGAACATATACAACCTTCTGCATCTCCCCATTATACTTTCATTTTTGTCATCAAAAAGAAATCTGGTAAATGGAGATTATTGCAAGATTTAAGAGCCATTAATAATGAGATGGTTATTTTGGGACCTGCTCAATCAAGGATTCCTCAATTGTCTGCTTTGCCAAAAACTTGGTATGTTTTAGTTATACATATTAAAAAATTTTTTTTCATTTCCAATTCTTTCTGAGGATAGTCCAAGTTTTGCATTTACTATCCCTGCACTGAATCATGAAGGTCCTGATCAGAGGTATGAGTGGAAAGTACTCCCTCAAGGGATGGCTAACAGCCCAACTATTTGTCAAATTTATGTTAACAAAGTAATCCAGCCACTTAGAAATCAAAATCCTGAACTACAAATATTTCACAATATGGATGATGTGTTATTAGCACACAAGTTAAAAACCCATTGCTAGAATGTTATGCCACACTTACAAACTTATTAAAAAATTATAATCTAGGGATATCAATTGATAAAGTACAATTAAATTTTCCAATTAATTATTTAGGAGTTCAATTATCCTCAACCATGGTCAGTCCACCAAAAATTCAAATACGAGTAGATCAACTCAAATCAATTAATGACTTTCAAAAGTTATTAGGAGACATTAATTGGATAAGGCCTTATCTAGGTATACCAACAGGAGAGTTGGGACCTATATTTGATATCCTAAAAGGTCCATCTGATCAAAATTCATCCAGAATGTTAATGCCTGAAGCAAGAAAGGCATTAAAAATCATTGAAACATATATGGGAAATATGCATTTGGATAGATTTGATAAAATAATGCCTCTATTATTCATTGTGCTACCAACAAAAAATATTCCTACAGCAGTATTTTGGCAAAAAGGTCCATTATTATGGATACATTTATCTTATTCTTCTAACACTATTATTACTAGGTATCCTGAGGCTGAGGGACAAATAATACTAATAGGAATAAAAGCAGCAAAGGGAGTGTTTGGAATTTCTCCCAATAAAATTATTACTCCATACACTATGAATCAAATTGATGAATTAGCTAATGAGTTAAATACTTGGGCAATAATCATGTGTAAATCTAATGTTTCATTTGATAACCACTTACCATCTAATCTTTTATTGTCTTTTGGGTCATTGCATCCTGTAATTTTTCCAAAAATTACAAGAAAACACCTATCATGAATGCTCCAAATATATTCACTGATGGGTCAAATAATGGTACAGCAGCAATAGTTACACCTGATCAAATTTTTACATTTTTAGCACCCCAACAATCAGCTCAAAATGTAGAGCATAATGCAGTATTATAAGCTTTTTTGATGTTTAAAGATTCTGTGTTTAATTTATTTTCCAATAGTCAGTATATAGTTAATGCTATAGTATCCCTTGAAGATGCTGGTAGGATTTCCCCTTCCTCTGCTGTTTTCTCTTTGCTTTCCAGTATACAAAGTCTAATCTGTGACAGAAAAGATCCATTCTTAATAGGACATATCTGGGCACATACAGGATTGCCTGGAGCCCTTAGTTTGGGCAATGATTTAGCAGGTAAAACTACACATGACATACATACATATTTTCTCTACACTAGAAGAAGCTATAAATTTTCATAAAAAGTTCCATATCAATGCTAATACTTTACAAAAGCATTTTAAAATAACTAAGGAACAAGCTAGACAAATAATAAAACAATGTCAAAATTGTGTGACCATTTTACCACATTTTAATCTTAGAGTCAATCCTAGAGGATTGATACCTTACCATATATGGCAGATGGACGTCACACACTTGCCAGAATTTGGAAAATTAAAATATTTGCATGTTACAGTTGATACTTCTTCTGGATTTTTGATGGGCTCCCTTCATGGGGAAAAAAAACTAAAGATGTTATAGCTCATTGCTTACAAAATTTTGCCACTGTGGTCATTCCAAAACAGTTAAAAACAGATAATGCCCCCGGTTATACTTCTACCTCTTTTAAACCATTTTGCTCATCATTTGGCATTACTCATATAACAGGAAACCCATACAATCCACAGGGACAAGCCATAGTTGAAAGAGCACATCACACTATTAAAATGTACTCATTAAAGTAAGAAGACAGAATTGGGAAGGGATATAAATTCCCCAAAGATAAACTTAAAATAACCCTTTTTACTCTAAACTTTTTAAATTTGGATTTTCAGGACTTAGTGCTGCAGAAAGGCATAAGTGTCCAAAAAATGTGTATAAGCCCGAGGTACTTTGGAAGGATATTCTAACAGGACAATGGAAAGTTCCTGACCCATTAATTTTCTGGAGTTGGAGGTCTGTTTTTGGGTTTCCACAGGAAGAACAGCAGCCGATTTGGATTCCAGAGAGATTAACTAAGGTCCCGACCCAGTGATTGCCTGGAGTCGGGGGTCTGTTTATGTGTTTCCACAGGGAGAACAGCAGCCGATTTGGATTTCAGAGAGATTAACTGAAGCGATTTCAATAGACCAAAATAAGATGATTTGGCTCAAATCCATAACAGCTGATATCCAAAACTCCAGTTTGGCTATCCTTACATCTGCGACAGAACAGAGATGCTTTTTTCAATATCTATTTTATTATTGCCCTTTCCCACATCATGAAGTTCTTTTTTTGTTTTTTTGAGCTCATACAGACCTAGGTTAATGTTTTGCTTATCAGTTCTATTTTTTGACTATAGAGTTTTTAAACATTGCAATGATGATTTCACATGTAAAAAGTTATAAGGCCTTTACTATTATATTATGTGTTGTATGTATTTATTATGTGTGCACACTTGTGTTTTGTGTTATATATTTGAATGTGCGTATGTCCATATATCACATATGATGAGTGCTATTGAAATAATATAGCCATTTTTTTTTATTCACGTGAATTGAATTGTTTAATTTAAATTGGGTAAACAACTGTTCAGGATTGTCTTAATATGTGAAAAAATAGGAGGTTAACAGACGTGTTTGTTTACTTTCACTTTTCCTTTTCATTATACTTAATTATTCTCTTCAAGATAATGTAAATTGTTAAGAAAATTGTTTTCTTTTAGTGTACTCAGGAATGTTGCATAATTTTTTCTTTAGCCATTATTGCCAGAATTCCTATCTTCATCCCAGTGCCGGTGAAGACAAAGATAAAACCAATCTACAGATTCTGCAATAGCCATCACTGAACTGCTTGCAGAACTTGCCTGGATTATGTATCACTTGTATGCATTGTGAACTCACTTGTATGCATTGTGAACTATCTGCTGGTGCAGCGAATTGTCATAGTGTTGGGGTACTTATGCTGATGCTGTCATCAGTGATAGAATTTTTCCAATAGGAGCCATCAATTGACTTGGTGTATCTTCCCTATTCTCACTTGATAGAGGTCAAAAAACTTACAGAGGGAGGCGAAAGACTTCATCAGCAATGACTGCTCTTTTGGCAATTTTGGTTTTGGATGCACACATGGGATTTTTCTTTAGATCTATCAGGTTCTGAGAATCAAAGCCACAACCTCACACAGGGCCAAGAGGCTGATTCAGACACATCCCTTTCTAAAGTAATTAAGCAAAGAGCCACAGGTGATGCCCATTCATTTCAATTTGAAAACTCTTTTCTTCAGGCTCCACAAAGGGGTGGCCTGAGGCAAAGACATTCCTAACATTCAGGGCAAGGGAACCATAGGTAAGCAAATTGCCCAAAGCAGGGTTTCTCCACTGAGACTTTTCTGGTTACACTGATCTCTGAGGTTTCTGAGATGTTCCCATTCCCTTCAGCTATCCAGTACATGGCTATGTGACAGAGTTTGGAGGTGGTACATATCTTGGACACAAAACCATGAGCCTATTCTGGAGAGAGGCCAGAAATCAGGAGGTGAACAGGAACTTGGAAAGATAGTAGGTGTTGTCTATCCATAAGGCAAGCCACAGTCCATTCATAAAAAGGGCAGAATATATGCCTGGAAGCTTCCTACTAGTCAGGACACCTTCATTGATGTATTGGCTTTTCTAATAACTACAACCCCGGACACAGTGGATACACAGACATAGAAAAACTCGCCTTCTCAAACGACTTACTAGAAACAGTCGACTCCAAACCAAACAAACCACCTTTGCTACCTATTCTCAGAACATGAGACAAAACCACGAACTCACACCCACACCCACTAAGGCACCTCATTCCCACAAGTAGGTCTGTGACTATCCGGAGTGTCCTCTGACTGGTGGACCATACTATGTTCCCCCAAAATGGCCTGTCCTGTATCAGATCAGGTCCCTTTTGCCAACTCTGTTAAGTTGTCAGGAGCCAGCAATAAGCCACTACCTGCTTTCTCAGGAAAGGCCCCTCTTCAGAGTTCTCCTGGCATTTGGTAATCCTCACATCAGGAGGTACCAAGAAAGACTGACTCTGTCCTTGGAAAATTCAAACAATTGTGCCCACTGGGAATGGGACTGGCACTGGCTCTGGGTGCCTGGCTTCCTGGATCCCAAGTTCAGAGTGTTCCATCACCAAGGAAGTGAGGTAGGTCACTTCCTTCAGGAATTGAATGAGGTCAATACCTTGGCAACCACTTTGTCCTAACAGTTGTTTACAAGGGTCCCATGAGATGGAGGCTGCCCCTACTTTCTCTGACTCAGTCATAAGTTAGAATGGTATATCAACCACAGGCACCATGGAACAGCTCTCCACACAGGCCTGGTTTTGTCCATCTTCTCTACATTAAGAACAGAGCGACTGATTCAGATACAATACTTCATCCTGACCAGTTTTTTTGCCATGGAAGATGATTTTGCACTCTCAGGTCCTTCATAGCTGCCTAAGTCTTCTCCAGGGATCATTTCTGCATGGACCTTTGAGGTTTTCAGCAGGTGGAAGATCCCCTACATTCCTGTATTGTAAGACCAACTCTGCCCCTGCTCTATTGTAAAGATAGATTGATGGAACAGTGTATGCTTAGGGTTAATAACAGGTTTGATTTGGGTTAGGAATCATTCTGTGCGATGAATAACGGTTTTGGGAACCTGCGATATTTACAAGAATATATAGGTGAAATATAAGTATGAACACAGAAATCTAGTAAGATTTGAAGCCCAGAAGTGCATTGGGCCCTTGATTGGGATACTCAGCTTTGAATTATATTCTGCACAGATGTCTCAGATAAATTGATATACAATGGCATAGGACCTTGTACCTTGGATGATTGAATGTCGAAAAGAACATCCAGTCAAAAGGATAGTCAGTAGGATTAGGAAGATATTCAGTAGGTTTAGAAAGCAGAGTGAGTATAGGATTTGATCCAAACGTTCTTTAACAGTAGGGTTTCGGGTAGAAAATGAATGTAAATATAAACACATGTGAAGAGCCAGTCACATTGATCAACTCTGGAAAATATGTAGGAAACCATATATCAATAGAGACATTAGGAAATCAGGCAAAGTATAAAATAAGTGATAGAATCAGGCATTTTCAACAGTGTTGAGGTTGAATATATAATCTTAGGAAGAAACAAATATGTAGTCACCAATAGGATTGACATTTGATAGCATTAGGCAACCTGGACATAGATGTTTTTAGTAATCCATACTCACTTTCCATTTAGACTTCGGTACAAACATAAGTGTGACCTTTGCATTTTGTGAAAGAAGTCTCATGAAAAGACCAGTTAAGAAACCCTGTGGAAAACATGTTTTCTGAATTAGGAAGTGATGGAAATTAAGACAAAATGCCTATAAATTTCTGAACTAGTGGATTAAATATATATCCTACCATGTGCATTAACTGAAGAAAAAGTAATGTACCAGTATTGAATAAAAATGAAAGACAAAATACACATCACGTCCCATAGGAATCTACTTGCATTGATATAAAACTGTGTCAGTTACTGCAGAGATATTAGGATTTGTATGCACCATTTACTGTTAGTTTTCATTACTAGGAATCAAATATGTAGTTCAGGTGGATGAATATTTCTCAGAATAATCTTGTGAAAAGTTGATTATTAATCCACATACATGAATATGAATGAATTTACGGAGTGTATAATAAGACACATATATTTCATATTTTGAAAAATCTGTAGAGTGTGTGTGTATATATATATAAACACACACACACACACACACACACACACACACAGGCACGCACACAAACAGACATTAAAAAGTAACAATATATGCCAGTTGAAATTCACCACGAAATATATGTCATCCACAGATCCAAATAAATTCGTTTTACTGAACATGGATTCATGTATAATTTTATTGTACTAGGAAGCTCATCAATAGTTTGAATTTTCAGTTTCAACAGCGTTTAGGAGGAGTGATCTCTTCTCACAATTTGTGTCTGCTAAGTCAGCCACCTCACAAGAATGTACGTGTGGTACCAGGTAGGATTCTATATGTGCATATAAAAATACATGTGCTGAATAGGATACAGAGAAAGGTAGACAGGAATTCACATATTTGTTAACTTGAAAATCACATGGAGAACCATTTCAACAAAAAATTGACTAGATTTATAACTCCTACCCTATATAAAGCAAAAGGCAATTCCAATGATACACCATTCCTCCTCTGAACTGCTTGTATTTCTATTCTATTTGGGTTAATTTTCTCCACCATATTAGAATTAGTAGTCAGAGTCTAGTTGGCATGGGTTTGTGTCAGGGATTCAGTATTTCGAATGAAAATTTGGAAAATGATTATAATGTTTATGCAAATATATGCTACAAAAGTATCTTCCCACTCTCATCCATAACAATGCCTTGAGATTACCTTGGCCCCAAGTTAGACACAATAAGAAGAGAAGAGATAGAAAATCTGTGAATACATATCTGGAATCAAATATGCTCACGAGTTCACAAACTTGGAGGTGGTAGAGGAGATTCCAAAAGTAAGGGACAGGGTAAACACTCCACAAACATGGAGCTCTGCTGGACTAAAGACTTCTTGAGGAACTGCCTCTGAGGTTGGGCACTTGAAATATATGTTGTAGTCAGGAGATTTAGCTTCCTTTGTAGTGAGACAATCAAATCTGGGTATGCTTCTATGTGACCTGACATGATTTCTTATTTTCCAATAAACATGAGGAAGCTGTCTTTAATTTTCTGTTTGTAGGTAAACTGTGGCCACTGGGGACTAATTGTCTACTCTTGTGGACTCTGAAGCCATTTGGTCATCCTCCAGTTTTCCTGGTGTTTCTTGCTGCTGCACTGGGAGTTTTGTATTTGCTTCACGAAATACAAGGAATTCACCTGGGACACAGTGCTGAAGGGAGTTCTGTCACCTGTGGTGGGTCAGGGCCTGCAGAAGAATGTACCAACCAGGCTTCTATTCCACATAGCTTGCCTCCTTGACCATAGCAACCGGATTCTGAACATTGGCCTGAAACCTCTCCATATAAAAAGATACCTTTACATAGAAGCGTCTGCTGGCTACACCATGTCAGTCACAAGCCAATTGGAAGCCAATGGCAGATCCGCATGGCCCCACCACAGATTTTTTTTTTTTATCACACACCTGCCCTTCACTGCACTAGGCCCACTACTCAGCAGGGTCCAACTTCCTGGAATCTCTGTTATACACCATTTTCATGAAACTCAGTCAATCAAGTCACTGTCCTGCATAATCATGTTCAGCAACAGGACAACCAAAGTTTCTCCAGTGCCATCTGGTCATGGGAATTTCAAAAATTTCATGGTATTTATCTAGCAATTTTTCAAGGATGAAGTTGGCAGCATGTGGGCTTCAATTCATTCAGGGACCATTAAATGTTGTGTAAGTTCATTTCAAATGAAGTTCTGGAGAACTCTCACTGGCAAGGTTTCCCAAAGATTGGCCAAAGGGTCACATAAATCCAGGCCCATTGAGGTCTACAATGTAACGTCCATGTGTGTTTTGACTCTCAACTAAGACTGCCAAGTCGTTAAGAATAAAATCATGTGATATCAAGCCAGAGTTTCCCAGTGGTCTCTGGAAAGGCACCCTGGGCCTAGATCTCAGTTTCCAAGGGTGACTCTCATGCTTGGCCTTCTAAAATCCCAACACAATTCATGGCAATACTTCTCTAAGTTCAGTTCCTGTACTCAGTCTCTAAGGTGAATCACACCAGAGTTCAAACCCAGGTGGACTCAGTCATCCCTTCCTACTGCCACAAAAATAACCACAATTAAAACCAAAACACTCCCACATGGCCCTCATCTTCTTCCATAGAGACACTCATCATAACCTCTGACTGGAGATTTTCATGAGGAATGCAGCCCAAGAGAGTGTCCAAAATATGCTTTCTTGCCCCTCATTTACCTAAATTCTGCGTGACCTGGACACCCTTCTTGTGAACCAGAAGTGATCAAATAGGCCTGCCGTTAATACTGATCCACTTCTCAAATTTGAGACCTACTGACTGTGGGGTTTAAATTGTTTATATGAATTGGAGTCATGAGAAAACCCAACCACCTATGGGCTAGCCTCTGCAGGGAACTGAAGAACTCATTTGGAGTTCTAAAGGATCCCTATTCTCACTTGATTGATGTCAGAAACCTTACAGAGGAAGGCGAAAGACTTCATCCACAATGACTGCTCTTTTGATATTTTGGTTTTGGATGCACACATGGGATCTTTCTTTAGATCCATCAGTTGCTGAGTATCTAAGCTACAGCCTAACACAGGGCCAAAACGCTGATTCAGACACATCTCTTTGCAAAGCAATTAAGCAAACAGCCACAGCTGATGCCCATTCTTTTTTATTTGAAAAAGGTTTTCTTTAGACTTCACAAAGCGTTGTCCTGAGGCAAAGACCTTCCTGACATTCAGGGAAACAGAACAATAGGTAAGCAAAAGGCCCAAAGCATGGTTTCTCCAATGAGACTTTACAGGTCACACTGGTATGTGAGTTTTCTGAGATGCTCGCCATTCACTTCAGTTATTCAGTACATGGCCATGTCACAGAGCATGGAGGTGGTACATATCTTGGATACAAAACCATGCGCCTATTATGGAGAGTGGCCAGATTTCAGGAAGAAAACAGGAACTTAGGAAGATCGTAGGTGTTGCCCATCATTATGGCAAGCCGCATTCCATTTATAAATTGGGCAGCATGAATGCTGGTAAGCTTTCTAAAAGACAGGACACATCCATTGATGCTTTCTCTTTTCTAATATCTACAATCACGGATACAGTGGGATACAGCGACACAGAAACACTCGCATTGTCAAATGACTTACTAGAAACAATTCACCCCAAACCAAACAAACCTCATTTCCTACCTCTTCTCAGAACATGAGCCAAAACCACAAACCCACACCCACACCCACAAAGGCACCTCTTTCCTCCAAGTAGGTTGTGACTATTTGGAGTGTCCTCTGACTGTGGGCCATTCTACATTCCCCCGAAATGGCCTGTCCTGTCTCAGATTTTGTGTCCTTTGCCAACTCTCTGAAGTTGTCAGGAGCCAGCGGTGAGCCACTACCTGTTTTCTCAGGAAAGGCCCCTCTTCAGAGTTTTCCTGCCATTTGGCCATCCTAACATCAGTAGGTACCAAGAAAGACTGACTCTGTCCTTGGGAAATTCAAAAAGTATAACCACTGAGACTGGGACTGGGACTGTCAATGTTTGACTGGCTTCCTGGATCGCAAGTTCACAGAGTTCCATCACCAAGGAAGTGAGGTGAGGTCACTTCCGTCAGAAACTGAATGAGTTCACTGCCTTGGCAACCAATCTGTCCTAAGAGTTGCTTCCAAGCTTCCCATGAGATGGAGGCTGCCCCTGCTTCCTGTGACACTTTCACAAGTTAGAATGGTATATCACCCATAGGCACCCAGGAGCAGCTCTCCACACAGGTCTCATTTGGTCCATCTTCTCTACATTAAGAATGGAGAGGCTGATTCAGACAGAACACTTCACCCTGACCAGGTTGTTTTCCATCGAAGATGACTTTTGCACTCTCAGGTCCTTCAGAGTTGCCTACATCTTCTCCAGAGATTATATCTGCATGGACCTTTGAGGTTATCAGCAGGTGGAAGATTCCCTATATTCCTATATTGTAAGACCAACTCTGTCCCTGCTCTTCTGTAAAGTTAGATTGAGGGAACCATGTATGGTTAGGGTTAATAACATGTTTGATTTGGGTTAGGAATCATTATGCTGAATAAATAATGGTATTGGGAACCTGCAATATGTATAAAAATATATAGGTGAAATATATGTATAAAAACAGAAATCTAAGTAACATTTGAAGCCCAGAAGTCACTGGGCCCTTGATTGTGATACTTAGCTTTGAATAAATTGATATACAATGGCATAAGACCTTGTACTTTGGATCATAGAATGTAGAAGAGAACATTCAGTCAAAAAGGATAGTCGGCAGTGAAAGGTTAATAAAATAAGTACTTGTCACTTCCTGTTTTTCTGTATGCTTAACAAAACACTGTTGAAATCTTGAGAACTGTTTGCTAATCTTGTTCCCAGAATGTGCTGTCCCCAACTGCCAAAGTGTAGAATGTACTCCCTCACCCGGTTGCACGCAAACCGACCACTCGCCCTGACCCATCAGTAAACTTCCCTCCCTGCCCTCTCCAAGGAAAATATATATGTTCTGCTTAAACTGTTCTCAGGGCTCTCTGCTCTATTCAAGTAAGCTCCGAGCCCCAGCATGCTGGACCCAGAATAAACCCTTTGCTGTTGGATAAGACAGTCTGTTAGTGGTCTCTTCCTTCCATGCTCGCCCGACCTTTACATATGGAGATTCCACCGAGTTTTGGCAGCGGCAGACAAAAGACCCTAACGGGTTCCTCTCGGGTTAAGTAAGGCCCCTCTTTCTTGTTTCAGTGTTAAGGTTAGGGCTTGGCAAAATGGCTGTCGATGAAGAGTGTGAGTTCTCTCCGATGGTGGCTGATAGACGTGTCACAGAGACACAGGCCACGTCCCTGGGGGACTTCCCAAAGACTCGGGAAATCGAGGAACAATAGTCTCCTCGACTCAGTAATATTTTGTATCAGATTCGGAATTGCCAGCCCATTGGGTTTTGCTGGCTACTCAGTCCTGGTCTCAGTTTTGGATGTCCATTGAATGTCTTTATTGTCTTGTCTTGTCTGTGTCGTGTGTCTTGCATTCACTCTTTGTGTATCTTTCATTATGGGACACAGCACTTCAATGCCCCTGTCCCTGACCCTTGATCACTGGACCAAAGTCTGCTTAAGGGCTCAGAATCTTTCTTTTTTAGTAAAACGCTGGACCTTTCAGAATCTCTGTGCCTCAGAATGGCCCACCTTTGAATTTGGATGGCCCCTAGAAGGATCTTTCTACTTTCCACTAATTTAAGAAGTCAGAGATATTGTCTTTCACCCAGGCACACATAGCCATCCGGATCAACAGCCATATATCTTAACTTTGCAGGACCTCTGCAAATCTCCTCCTCAATTGGTGAAGCCTTTCTTTGTCCCTTCCCCTGCTCCTACTCCTTCCCCCGCTCCTACTACTTCCAACATGATCTCTCAAACCCTCTGCTCCTCCTCCTTCTCCACCCTTTGTAATCCCTGAGTCACAAGATTTGACTCTACTGGACTCTCTTCCCCCTTATTATACCCTGCCCTCGTCCCCCAACCACCAACACCCTCTAAGTGATTCTCCTGCAGCTGACTCAGCCTCTCTACCATTGGAGGAATCTAAGCTGGCCCAGCGCCCTCCAGATAACTCCCCTGCAGCACACACAGCCCCACCTCCGCAGGAGGAAGCTAGCCCAGCTAAGGGAAATTGATGGTGGTGAATGATTGAAAACCCTGGACCTCCTGTGATGCTCCCCCTATGTCCCTACGGACCATTGATTGACGAAGGCCATGGGGGGAAAATGCAAGCCTACAAATATTGGCCTTTCTCCTCTTCCGACCTATAAAACTGGAAAAATAACAATCCCCCTTTTTCCGAGGACCCCACCGGGCTCACAGGTCTGGTTGAGTCATTAATGTTTTCACACCTGCCTACTTGGGATGACTGTCAACAATTACTAGGGACTCTCTTCACGACAGAGGAACAAAAGAGAATCTTCCTGGAAGCTATAAAAAAATGTCCTCCGACCAGATTGGAGACGGACACATCTTCCCAACTTAATCAAAGCTGGTTTTCCCTTGAAACAACCCAACTGGGACACCAACAACATTGAAGTTAGAAAGCATCTGTCCACTTATCGCCAGGTTCTAATAGTGGGCCTCCAAGTGGCCACTAGGCGACCAACTAATTTGGCCAAGGTAATAGAGATTATTCAAAGGCCTGATGAATCTCCCTCTATGTTTCTAGAGAGAATTATGGAGGCATGTAGGAGATATACTCCTTTCGATCCTCAGGCAGAGGTTCAAAAGGCATCTGTCATGATGGCCTTTATTGGACAAGCTGCCCTGGATATTAAAAGAAAGTCACAATGCTTAGATGGATTACAAGATATGACTTTGAGACATTTAGTCAGAGAAGCCAAGAAAATATACCTTAAGAGAGAAACTGAGGAAGAGAAAGAAGCAAAGTGAGGATAAAAGAAACAAAAGACAGACAAAGGTGTTGACTAAGGTCCTGGTCACAACAACAAAAGGGCCAGAAATTAAGAAACAGGGAGACAGGAAGGGATACCTGGTCCCATGCCAGAGGCCACCCCTGGCCTCAGATCAATGTACCAACTGTAGAAAAAAAGGACACTGGGCCAAAGAGTGCCCTAGAAAGGGACAGCCACGCCAGTCAGCCATTCTGACTCTGGAGGATGACTATGAAAGTCGGGGCTCAGATCCCCTCCCCGAATTTAGGGTAACTTTTGAAGTGGAGGGGACCCCAGTAATCATTGAAGTGGATAAAGGGGCAATATACTCACCCCTAATGTCACATTGGGCCCTCTATCAAATAAAAGGTCTCTAGTTCAAGGGGCTAATGACAGTAAATATCGGGCTTGGACAACTAAGAGGATCATTGACCTGGGGAAAGGAAAAATCCATCACTCCTTCCTAGTAATCCCAGAATTCCTAGCCCCATTGATGGACAGAGATCTGCTCACCAAGTTCCGGGCCAAAATAACTTTTAACCCTGAAGGCCCCCAAGTGGAATTTCTATATCCTTCAGTAAAAACTCCTATAGTCACAGCTCTAAATATGTCAGTAGAAAATGCACATCAACTCACTCACCTTGGTTCAAAGAAACTGCAGGTATTTCTGAAGTATCAAGAACAGAGTTTTCCACTAACTGACTCACAGCAAAAAGAAATAACTGAATGGGTAAAAAAAAAGCCTGTCGAGTCCATCAATTGGTAAATTCTTACCCTTCCAAGCTTCCTGCAGGAAAGCACCTACGAGGAACCAGACCAGGACAATTCTGGGAAGTTGACTTTACTGAAATTAAGCCAGCAAGGTATGGACATAAATATCTTCTAGTCTTTGTAGATACATTTTTAGGATGGATTGAAGCCTTCCCCACTAAAAGAAAAAAACAGAAACAGTGCTAATGGTGGTCAAGCAGATCCTGAAAGACATTTTTCAACGATACGGCCTGCCAAAGGCAATACGGTCTGATAATGCACCGGCGTTCATGGCCCAAGTAAGTCAGGGGTTAGCCAGGAACCTGGGGATTCATTGGAAGTTTAATTGTGCTTACAGACCCTAGAGTTCAGGACAGGTAGAAAGAATAAAAAGAACCATTAAGAGACCTCAACGAAATTAAGCTTAGAGACCAGCATAAATGATTGGACTATGCTCATTCCTTATACAATGTTTCGTGCAAGAAATACGCCCTCTGTTTCTTTGAGTAACCACACCCCCTGTGAATATCTAGGGTGCCTCTCCTCCAGTAACGGACCAAAGCCCAACTCTAAGAGCTAACGATCCCTTTCACACCCCCTTGATTGACAGACTTAAAGCTCTTGAAAGATCTCAGTGATACCTGTGGAAACAGCTGGCCACTGCGTACCAAACTGGGGACGAGGGGACTCCACATCGATATCAAGTAAGAGACTTCATCTACGTAAGATGATATCAGGTGTCATCCCTGGAACCCCACTGGAAAAGACCATACCAGGTGCTACTTATAACATCTATAGTGGTAAAGGTAGACGGAATCACTTCCTGGATCCATGCCTCTCATCTCAAGCCTGCGCCCTGTCCACACTCTGGCTGGAAACTGGAAAAGACTGGTAACACTTTCAAATTGCATATTCACCGTGTGGATAAGCCTATAGACTCTCCCCTTGGCCACAAGTAGTCCTAACCCTCATCAGCCCGTTCAGCAGCGATGGCTGATCACAAATTCTACTGGAAAAGAAGTATAATCTATCTTGCATACAGCCCACTTAGGGACCTGGTGACCATCTCTCCACCCAGACATTTGTCAGCTGGCTATAGGTCTTTCCTAAAGGGATATCCCTGATGAAGAGGATCCCACTAAAATTCCATTAAATCCCTTCCTTACCATAGATAATGGAAACAAATACTATGGATGTAGGGACACACGAGCCAGATGCAGGTTGGCTAGCCTAGATTACTGTGTTTACCCGGCCGACTGTCAAAGCCAAAAACAGCCATGGCTGTGTGGGGGAAAAGCCGACTTCTTCTGTAAGTCATGGGGATGTTAGCATACAGGGGCTGCCTGATGGAACCCAAACCCTGCATTAAATTCAGTACACAGCATTGGCCATATTACGAATTAGATAACAAAAACTGATGGCCACCAGAGGGGACTCTAGATCCTCAAATCCTGCATGACCTTTTTAACATCTGCTAGTGCTCAAAAGGGTGAAAGGAGATTCCACTATGTGGAGGCCTTTTCTATTCTTCGCTCACATCCTGAACTATGCTTCTCCAATACATCCTCACCCCCCGCCTTCTGTTCCAGAGTCTCTGCTGTCACTCCCACCTCAGCAACCTGATTTCTCCACTACAATTATTAGATCAAAACCCAAACCTCTGCTGGTTCTCAGACCATTGCCCCCTTGCTGAGGTAGCAGGTACTGAGGTACCCCTCCACCCACTCACTCCTCTCTTCTGCTGTCAGTGCCCGCACCGGGTCCCACCAGGTCCTCTTACCAACTAACCCAAAGCTCAAACCAGCTGAGGAGAGCCCTCAGACCTCTATCCAAGATGTAATGAAAATGGCCTTTAAAGTTGCTTTGTCATCATTGAAAACAGTTTACTACAAATTTAAAGTCCCTCACATGCGTTTTGGGATACTCACTACCATCTTCCCCTCTGCTTGACCTGTTCTACTGCTCAAATATTTGTTGCTAGGAAAATTCCAAACCACTTTCCCATTATTTTTTTACATCTCTCTTTTCTCATTCTCAGATCCTCGGAGCTGCTCTCAGCCCCACCTTCTCCGTCTTTCCCCTCTATACCAGGCCCACAGAAATGTCTTTAACTGACCTTCTCCAGAAGTCTTCACCATGGCTGACTTTAGGACTTTCAGCAAAAGAGTCCCTATAAAAAAGTTCAATGTAGTTAAACTTCCTATTTTCATGTTGCCCTGTTCTACTTGGCCACTGGCTAAAAAAATCAGCACTCCTAATCCAGACACCCCCTTACTAGTTTTTCACAAAAATATGTGAACAAGGCCTCTGGCCTTGACGTGGGGCTTCACAGAGATGGCTACATTTCTAAGTTAACGAAGTTAGCAACTGTGCTCCGTGGTAACAGCTGGCAATGGGAAAATAAGAAAGGGAAGAAAAAGCTCTTTCCCTCCCAGGTGTCCTTGAAAAGTTAACTTGCCCAGAACCGAGGAAAAAACAGAAACAAAAACTGCTTTTTTCAACTTCTGCAGACTGTGAACTTCTGAGCCCCTTCCCTTACATGTTGGGTACAAAATTCTGAAACTACCTAAACTTGGGTTTCAGAGGATTAGTTGATTACAACAGAATCAATGCCCTCTGAATCTGGTTGCAACCAAATAGGACTGTTTCCCTGTCTTCAGTGCTATCTTAGGTGCGTTGCCTTGTCCGTCCCTACTACAGCATGATTCTATATACTTAAACATTGTTAATGTTTTCATGAAATGGTCAACAGATGTGATTAATTGTGTAATCGTGCAGATGTTTCCCAGAGTGCTCTATCACGACGCAGGTTCATTTGAAGATCAAATAGGGGGGCATTCAACCCGGTTCCACTGAAAATATATATCCCTCAATTTAGCCATCCTATTAGAAATAGAAATTGCTGCACTGGTGGCCACGGGAACCACTGCCTTTGTCCACGGGACTCAACAAATGACCCAACAAATGACAGCAATAGACCAAAACTAAGATATTAGAAGCCTCCATCAGAGCTTTGCATGAGTCTTTTACCTCTCTCTCTGAAGTTGTTTTTCAGACAACTCGAGGGTTGGACCTCCTCGTCATGAGAGAAGGGGGCTTTGTGCTGCATTGAGAGAAAAAAGTTGTTTGTATGCCGAGCATACTGGACTTGTAATAAAATCTAAGAGTAAATTAAAAAGATGCCTTGAAAAGCATCAACGAGACAGAGAGGCCCAAAAAAGGTGGTTTGAGTCTTGGTTCACACAGTCTTCCTGGTTAACTACGTTTTTATCAACCCTGGCCGGTCCAATAGTAATCCTCATGTTATTGCTAACTATTAAACCCTGTTTTCTCAACCGTGTAATTTCTTTTCTCCAGGCTCAAATTGGACAAGTTAAACTTATGGTAATACCCTACTAGTATACATAGAATGTGACACCCCCCAATGATCATTTTTATGATTAAAAGTAGCCAGAAGAAGAAGTGGGGAATTAAAGGTTAGTAAAATAGGTACTTGTCACTTCCTGTTTTTCTGTATGCTTAACAAAACACTGTTGAAATCTTGAGAAATGCTTGCAAATCTTGTTCCCAGTATGTGCTGTCCCCAACTGCCCAACTGCAGAATGTGCTCCCTCACCCAGTTGCACGCAAATCGCCCACTCTCCCCGATCCATCAATAAACTTCCCTCCCTGCCCTCTCCAGGTAAAGTATATAAGCTCTACTTAAGCTATTCTCAGGGCTATCTGCTCTATTCAAGTGAGCTCTGAGCACCAGCATGCTGGACACTCAATAAACCCTTTGCTGTTGCATGAGATAGTCTGTTGGTGGTTTCCTCCTGCGAAGCTCGCTGGACATTTACTATAATGATTGAATGTAGAAGAGAACATGCAGTCAAAAAGGGATAGTTGATAGAAATAGGAAGATAGTACGTTTAGGAAGAAGTGTGAGTATAGGACTTGGAACAAAAGTTCTTTAACAAAAGGGTTTCGGTTACAGAGTGATTGTTAAAGTCAGCACATATGAAGAGTCAGTCACTATGATGAGCTGGGAAAAAATGTAGAAAAGCAGATATCAATAGAGACATTACGAAATCAGGCAAAGTATAAAGTGAGTGATAGGATTAGACATTTTCAACAGGGTTGAGTTTGAATACATAATCTTAGGAAGAAAACAATATGTAGTCACCAATAGGATTGACATTTGAGAGCATTAGGCAACCTGGACATAGATGTTTTTAGTAATCCATGTTCACTTTCCATTTAGTCCTTCGTGCAATCATAACCGTGACCATTACATTATTTGTCCAGAATACTACTGTGATAAAATGTATATGTAGATCAGGTGACATGAGTATTTCTTCCACCATTTCTGGAATCCATATATTCAAGACGTAAAATTAGTATTGGGGTTACAAAGAGGTGCAACCTGTGTCTATGAATTTAGAGATAAAGCATGAATAGACAATACTGTGAATAAATAATATAACTTGTTCCAACTTTAAATAATGGATTGAAGTGATATCTGAAAAATTACAGGAAATCTTATATTGATATACAATCATTCATTCCCACCAATTATACATCTAATGGTAATATTAGTGTTTTGGTTTATCATGAAGAGTGTGTGAGTTTTGTTTCAAAAGTGATTATGGAAATCGAAAATAATATGTTTGGAAAGAAGTCTCATGAAAAGACCAGTCAGGAAACCTGGAGGAATGCATATGTTGTAAAGCAGGAAGCGATTGAAATTGAATCAAATGCCTATAAATTTGCTAATTTGTGTATGAAATATATATCCTATGATGTGCATAAACTTATGAAATAGTAATGTACCAGTGTTGAATAAAAATGAACGTCAAAATACACATCATGTCCCATAGGAATCTACTGGCATTGATTTTAAACTGGGTCAGTTACTGTAGAAATATTAGGATTCTCGTGCATTATTCACCGAATTTAGTTATCTTTTTTTAAAATTTTTATTTATGGTTGTTCAAAACATTACATAGTTCTTGATAAATAATATTTCACACTTTGATTTGTGTGGGTTATGAACTCCCATTTTTGCCCCGTATACAGATTGCAGAATCACATCAGTTACACATCCATTGATTCATATATTGCCATACTAGTGTCTGTTGTATTCTGCTGCCTTTCCTATCCTCTGCTATCCCCCCTCCCCTCCCCTCCCCTCTCCTCCTCTCTTCTCTCTCTACCCTCTCTACAATAATAAATTTCTCCCCCTTGTATTATTTTTCCCTTTCCCCTCACTTCCTCTTGTATGTAATTTTGTATAACCCTGAGGTTCTCTTTCCATTTCCATGCAGTTTCCCTTCTCTCTCCCTTTCCCTTCCACCTCTCATCCCTGTTTAATGTTAATCTTCTTCTCATGCTCCTCGTCCCTACTCTGTTCTTAGTTACTCTCCTTATATCAAAGAAGACATTAGGCATTTGTTTTTTTAGGGATTGGCTAGCTTCACTTAGCATAATCTGTTCTAATGCCATCCATTTCCCTGCAAATTCTATGATTTTGTCATTTTTTAATGCACAGTAATACTCCATTGTGTATAAATGCCACATTTTTTTATTCATTCTTCTATTGAAGGGCATCTAGGTTGGTTCCACAGTCTTGCTATTGTGAATTGTGCTGCTATGAACATCGATGTAGCAGTGTCCCTGAAGCTTGCTCTTTTTAGGTCTTTAGGTTTTAGACCGAGAAGGGGAATAACTGGGTCAAATGGTGGTTCCGTTCCCAGCTTTCCAAGAAATCTCCATACTGCTTTCCCATTTGGCTGCACCAATTTGCAGTCCCACCAGCTATGTACAAGTGTACCTGTTTCCCCAGATCCTCGCCAGCACTTGTTGTTGTTTGACTTCATAATGGCTGCCAAACTTACTGGAGTGAGATGGTATCTTAGGGTGGTTTTGATTCACATTTCTCTGACTGCTGGAGATGGTGAGCATTTTTTCATGTACTTGTTGATTGATTGTATGTCCTCCTCTGAGAAGTGTCTGTTCAGGTTCTTGGCCCATTTGTTGATTGGGTTATTTGTTGTCTTATTGACTAATTTTTTGAGTTCTTTGTATACTCTGGATATTAGTGCTCTATCTGAAATGTGAGGAGGAAAGATTTGTTCCCAGGATGTAGGCTCCCTATTTACCTCTCTTACTGTTTCTTCTGCTGAGAAAAAAACTTTTTAGTTTGAGTAAGTCCCATGTGTTGATTCTAGTTATTAATGCTTGTGCTATGGGTGTCCTATTGAGGAATTTGGAGGCGACCCCACAGTATGTAGATCGTAGACGACTTTGTCTTCTATCAAACACCATGTCTTGATTTGATATCAAGCTCCTTGTTCCATTTTGATTTAACTTTTGTGCATGGCGAGAGAAAGGGATTCAGTTTCTTTTTGTTACATATGGATTTCCAGTTTTCCCAGCAACATTTGTTGAAGATGCTATCATTCATCCATTGCATGCTTTTAGCCCCTTTATCAAATATAAGATAGTTGTATTTTTTTGGATTGGTTTCTGTGTCCTTTATTCTGTACCATTGGTCCACCCACCTGTTTTGGTACCAGTACCATGCTATTTTTGTTACTATTGTTCTGCAGTATAGTTTGAAGTCTGGTATCGCTATACCGCCTGATTCACACTTCCTGCTTAGTGTTGTTTTTGCTATTCTGGGTCTTTTATTTTTCCAAATGAATTTCATGATTGCTTTCTCTATTTCTACAAGAAATGCCGTTGGGATTTTGAATTGCATTGCATTAAACATATAGAGAACTTTTGGTAATATCGCCATTTTGATGATGTTAGTTCTGTCTATCTATGAACAGGGTACATTTTTACATCTTCTAAGATCTTCCTCTATTTTTCTCTTTAGGGTTCTGTAGTTTTCCTTCTATAAAACTTGCACCTCTTTTGTTAGGTTGATTCCCAATTATTATTATTTTTTTTTAGTATATTGTGAATGGAGTGGTTGTCCTCATTTCCGTTTCAGAGGATTTGTCACTGATATTCAGGAATGTCTTTGATTTATGAGTGTTGATTTTATATCCTGCCACTTTGCTGAATTCATTTATTTGCTCTACTAGTTTCTTTGAAGACCCTTTTGGGTCTACTAGGTATAGAATCATGTCATCTGCAATAGTGATAATATAAGTTCTTTTTTTCCTATTTATATGCCTTTAATTTCTTTCGTCTGTCTAATTGCTCTGGCCAGTGTTTCGAGAACTATGTTGAACAGAAGTGGTGAAAGAGGGCATCCCTGTCTTGTTCCATATTTTAGGGGGAATGCCTTCAATTTTTCTCCATTCAGAATGATGCTAGCCTGAGACTTAGCATAGATTGCTTTTACAATATTGAGGTATGTTCCTGTTATCCCTAGTTTTTCTAGAGTTTTGAACATAAAGGAATGCTGTACTTTGTCGAATGCTTTTTCTGCATCTATCGAGATGATCATATGGTTCTTATTTTTAAGTCTATTGATGTGATGAATAACATTTATTGATTTCCGTATATTGAACCAGCCTTGCATCCCACGGATGAATCCTACTTGATCATGGTGCACAATTTTTTTCATATGCTTTTGTATCTGATTTGACAGAATTTAATTGAGGATTTTTGCCTCTAGGTTCATTAGAGATATTGGTCTGTAGTTTTCTTTCTTTGAAGTGTCTTTGTCTGGTGTAGGAATCAGAGTGATGTTGACCTCATAGAATGAATTTGGAAGATCTCCCTCTTTTTCAATTTCCTGAAATAACTTGAAAAGTATTGGTATTAGTTCCTCTTTAAATGTTTTGTAAAACTCTGCTGTATACCCATCAGGTCCTGGGCTTTTCTTACTTGGAAGTGTTTTGATGGTTTTTTCTATTTCCTTAATTGATATTGGTCTGTTTAGGTTGTCTATATCCTCCTGACTCAATCTGGGCAGATCATATGACTTAAGAAATTTATCGATGCCTTCACCGTCTTCTATTTTATTAGAGCACAAAGATTCAAAATAATTTCGGATTATCTTCTGTATATCTGAAATATCTGTTATGATATTGTCTTTTTCATCCCGTATGCTAGTAATTTGAGTTCTCTCTCTTCCTGTCTTCGTTAGCATGGCTAAGGTTCTGTCGATTTTTTTTATTTTTTCAAAGAACCAAATGGGTTGACGTGTCTGCCGCACTTGCAGGCCGCTGGGCCTGTTCCGCCGGTCGGTTGCAGGTCTGCCTACCTTGCGGGAGCGGGTGGTGGCTCTGCTCTGGCCCTACTGCCATTGGGGTGTCATGACTACCATGCTGGCAGATCGCTGGGCCTGTTCCAGGTGCGGGCAAAGGCTCTGCTCTGCCCCTACTCCAATTGGGTTGACGTGACTACCACGCCGGTGGGCCATTGTGCTTGTACTGGGCGCGGGAGAAAGCTCTGCTCTGCCACTACTCCAATTGGGGTGTCATGTCTACCATGGTGGCAGGCTGCTGGGCCTGTTTCGCAGGTCAGTCACAGGTCTGCTTTTGTTGCGGGCGCGGGCTACAATTTGGGTGACGTGACTACCACACCAGCTGGTGACTGGGCCTTATCCAGGCACGGGCAGCGGCACTGCTCTTTCCCTACTCCATTTGGGGTGACGTGGCTACCACGCCTGCAGGCCTGATGAATCTTCCTCTATGTTTCTAGAGAGAATTACGGAGGCATATAGGAGATATACTCCTTTCGATCCTCATGAAGAGGATCAAAAGGCATCTGTCACAATGGCCTTTATTGGGCATGCTGCCTTGGATATTTAAAGAAAGTTACAATGCTTAGATGGATTACAAGATATGACTTTGAGAGATTTAGTCAGAGAAGCCGAGAAAGTATACTATAAGAGAGAAACTGAGGAAAAGAAGGGAGCAAAAGGAGGACAAAAGAAACAAAAGACAGACTAAGGAGTTGACTAAGGTCCCGGTCACAACAACAAAAGGGCCAGAAATTAAGAAACAGGGAGACAGGAAGGGATACCTGGTCCCACGCCAGAGGCCACCCCTGACCTCAGATCAATGTGCCTACTGTAAAGAAAGAGGACACTGGGTTCAAGAGTGCCCTAGAAAGAGGCAGCCACGCCAGCCAGCCACTCTGACTCTTCAGCATGACTACGAAAGTCGGGGCTCAGATCCCCTCCCTGAGCTCAGCGTATCTTTTGAAGTGGAGGAGACCCCAGTAAACTTTGAAGGGGATACAGGGGCAATAAACTCAGCGCTTAAGGCCCCATTGGGCCCTCTGTCAAATAAAAGGTCTCTAGTTCAAGGGGCTAATGGCAGTAAATATCGGACTTGTACAACTAAGAGGATCATGGACCTGGGGAAAGGAAAAATCCATCACTCCTTTTTAGTAATTCCAGAATGCCTGGCCGACTTTTTCTGTATGTCATGGGGATGTGAGCATACAGGGGCTGCCTGATGGAACACAAACTCCTCATCAAATTCAGTACACAGCATTGGCCATATTACCAATTAGATAACCAAAACCGATGGCCCCCAGAGGGGTCTCTAGATACTCAAATTCTGCGTGACCATTTTTTTTTAAAGAGAGAGGTGAGAGAGAGAGAGACAGAGAGAATTTTTAATATTTATTTTTTAGTTTTTGGCGGACACGACATCTTTGTTTGTATGTGGTGCTGAGGATCGAACCCAGGCCGCACGCATGCCAAGCGAGCGTGCTACAATTGAGCCACATCCCCAGCCCTGTGTGACCTTTTTAACTTCTGCAAGTGCTCAAAAGGGTGAAAGGAGATTCCCCTATGGGCAGGCCTTTTCCATCCTTCACTCATATCCTGAACTATGCTTATCCAATAGATCCTCACTTTCAGCCTTGTGCTCCAGAGTCTCTGCTGTCACTCTCACCTCAGCAACCTGATTTCTCCCCTCCAATTATTAGATCAAAAACCCAAACCTCTGCCGGTTCTCAGACCATCGCCCCCTTGCTGAGTTAGCAGGTACTCAGGTTCCCATCCACCGACTCACTCCTCTCTTCTCCTGTCCGTGCCCGCACCGGGTCCCACCAGGTCCTCTTACCAGCTAACACAAAGCTGAAACTAGCAGAGGAGAGCCCTCAGACTCCTATCAAAGATGTAATGAAAATGGCCTTTAAAGTTGCTTTGTCATCAATGAAAACAGTTTACTAAAAATTTAACGTCCCTCACATGCATTTTGGGATACTCACTCTTGTCTTCCCCTCTGCTCTACCTGTTCTACATCTCAAGTTTTTGTTACTAGGAAAATCCCAAACCCCTTTCCCATTATTCTTTTACATCTCTCCTTCCTTATTCTCAGATCCTCGGAGCTGCTGTCAGCCCCACCTTCCCTGTCTTCCCCTTGTGTACCAGGCCTACAAAAAATTCTTAACTGACTTTCTACAGAAGTCTTCACCATGGCTGACTTTAGGACTTTCAGCAAAAGAGTCCCTATAAAAGAGTTCAATGTAGATAAACTTCCTCTTTTAGTGTTGCCTTGTTCTACTTGGCCACTGGCTAAAAAAATAAGCACTTCTATGCTAGACACCCCATTACTTGTTTTCCACAAAATATATGAACAAGGCCTCTGGCCCAGACCTGGGGCTTTACAGAGATGGCTATATATCTAAGATAAAGAAGTTACCATCAGGGCTCCATGGTAACAGCTGTCAGGGGCGAAAAATAAGAAAGGTAGGAAAAAGCTCTTTCCCTCCCAGGTGTCCTTGAAAAGTTAACTTGCCCAGAACCGAGGAAAAAACAGAAACAACAACGGCTTTTCTGAACTTCTGCAGACTGTGAACTTCTGAGCCCCTTCCCTTACATGTTGGGTACAAAATTCTGAAACTACCTAAACTTGAGTTTCAGGAGAATAATTGATTACAAAAGAAGCAATGCCCTCTGAATCTGGTTGCAACCAAATAGGACGGTTTCCCTGTCTTCATTGCTATCTTAGGTGCCTTGCCTTGTCCGTCCCTACAACAGCATAATTGTATATAATTAAACATTGTTTATGTTTTAAAGAAATTGTCAACAGATGTGATTAATTGTGTAATGGTGCAGATGTTTCCCAGAGTGCTCTATCATGATGCAGGTTCATTTGAAGATCAAATAGGGGGGCATACAACCCGTTTCCACTGGGAACATATATCCCTCACTTTAGCCATCCTATTCGGAATAGGAGTTGCTGCAGGGGTGGGCACAGGAACCACTGCCCTTGTCCATGGGACACAACAAATGACCCAATTAGAAGAAGCAATAGACCAAAACTAAGATATTAGATACCTCCATCAGAGCCTTGCATGAATTTTTAACCTCTCTCTCTGAAGTTGTTTTACAGAACAGGCGAGTGACACAAAACACACACACACACACACACACACACACACAGAAAAAAAAATAGCAACATATATGTCAATCAAAATTCATCATAAAATATATATCATCCACAGATCCAAAAATATTCATTTTACTGAACATGGAAGCTCACCCATTGGTTGAATATTCAGTTCCAACACGGTTTAGTAGGAGTGATCTCTTCTCACAATTTGTATCTGCCAACTCATCCACCTCACAAGAATGTATGTGTGGTACCAGGTATGATTCTTTATATCCATATAAAAATATATGTGCTGAATAGGCTACAGAGAAAGGAAGACAGAAATTCACAATTTGTTAACTTTAAAAACACATGGAGAACTATTTCAACAAAAAATTGACTAGATTTAACTCCTATTCTGTATCATGCAAAAGGCAAGTCCAAATATACACCATGCCTCCTCTAAACTGCTTGTATTTCTATTCTGTTTAGGTTATTTTTCTCCATCCTATTAGAAATAGTATTCAGAGTCTGATAGTGTATGTGTTAGTGTCAGGGATTCAGTATTTCGAATAGAAAATAGGAAATTGAATCCAATGTGTATGCAAATATATGCTACACAAAAATTTTCCCACTCTCATCCAGAACAATGCTTTAACATTACTTTCGCCTCAAGTAAGACACAATTAGAGGAGAAGAGTTAGAAAATCTGTGAATACCTATCTGGAATGGAAAATGCTCCAGATTTCATATCTTTGGTGGAGGTAGAGGACTTTCTAAAAGTAAGGGACAGGGTAAACACTCCACAAACATGGAGCTCTTCTGGCCTAAGGACTTTTTGAGAATCTGACTCTGAGGTTGGGCACTTGAAATTTAGGTGGTTTTCAGGAGCTTTAGCTTCTTTTGTAGTGAGAACATCAAAGGTGGGTCTCCATCACTTTGACCTGAAGGACATGGGTTCTTATTTTCCAATTAACATGAGGCAGGAGGCCTGAATCCTCTCTTTGTTGGTAAACAGTGACCACTGGTGACTAAATGTCTCCCCGTGTGAACTGTGAAGCCATTTTGTCCTCCTCCACTTTTTGTGGTGTTTTTCCTGCTGCACTGAGAGTTTAGTATTTGCTTCATGAAATACAAGGAGCCCAACTGAGACATAGTGCTGGAGGGAGTTCTGTCACGTGTGGTGGGTCAGGGTGTGCAGGAGAATGCACCAACCAGGCTTCTATCCCTCATAGCTTGCCCCATTGCCCCCTTGTCCATATGACCCTTATTCTGAACATTGCCCTGAAACCTCTCCATATAAAAAGATGACTTTACAAATAAGGTTCTGCTGGCTGCACCATGTCAGTCACAAGCCATTTGGAATCCAATGGTAGATCCTCATGGCCCTACTACTGATGTTTTATCACACACCTGCCCACCAGTGCTCTAGGCCCACTACTCAGCAGACTCCAACGTACTGGCATCTCTTTTCTACAACATTTTCATGAAATCCAGCCAATCAAGGCACTGTCTGGTATACTCATGATCAGCAACAGGACATTCAAAGGTTCTCCAGTGCCACCTGGTCATGGAAATTTCAATAACTACATGGTATTCATCTAGCCATTTTTTAAGGATGAAGTTGGAGGCACTGTGGGTTTCAATTCATTCAGGAACCATTAAAAATTGAGGAAGCTCATTTTCAATGAAAGCTCTGGAGAACTCTCACAGGCAAGGCTTCCCAAAGAGTGGCCAAAAGGTCACATGAAGCCAGGTAAATTGAGGTCTACAATGTGAGGTCCATGTGTGTTTTGACACTCAACTATGGCTTCCAAATCTTTCAGAATAAAATCATGTGTTATCCTGGCTGAGATTCTCAGTGCTCTGTGGAAAGCCACCCTGGGCCTAGATCTCAGTTTCCAAGGGCGACTGTCATGCGTGGCCTCCTAAAATCCCAACACGATTCATGGCAATACTTCTCTGAGTTCAGTTCCAGAACGCAGTCTCTAAGGGGAATCCAACCAGAGTTCAAGCCCAGGTGGACCAAGATATTTCTTACAACCACCACACAAATGACCACAATTAAAACCAAAACACTCAAACATGGTCCTCATCTTCTTCCATATAGTCACTCATCGTAACCTCTGGCTGAAGGTTTCCATGAAGGGCTCACCCAAAGACAGTGTCCAAATAAACTCCCTTGCCCCTCATTTACCTAAAGTCATGTTGGCCTGGACACCCTTCCTGTGAACCAGGAGTGATCAAATAAGCCTCCCGTTAATACTGCTCTGTTTCTCCAATTTGAGGACTACTGAATTTCAAGTATAGATTCTTTATGTGATTTGGAGTCATGCAAAAACCTAAGCACCTCTGCAGTGATTTGAAGAACTCATTTGACCCAAGGAATACCTATTCTCACTTGATGGAGGTCAGGAACCTAACAGAGGAAGATGAGAGACTTCATCCACAATGACTGATTTTTTGGCAATTATGGTTTTGGATGCACACATGGGATCATTCTTTAGATCCATCAGCTGCTGAGAATCAAAGTCACAGCCACATACAAGGCCAAGAGGCTAATTTAGATACATCCCTTTCCAAAGCAATTAAGAAAGAGCCACAAGTGATGCCCATTCATTTCCATTTGAAAACTGTTTTCTTCAGGCTTCACAAAGGGGTGGCCTGAGGCAAAGACCTTCCTGAAATTCAGGGCAACAGAACAATAGGTAAGCAAAACCCCAAAAGCAGGGTATATCCACTGAGACTTTCCTGGTCACATTGATATCTGAGTTTTCTGAGATGCTGGCCATTCCCTTCAGCTATCCTGTACATGGCCATGTCACAGACCTTGGAGTTGTTACATATCTTGGACACAAAACCATGAGCCTATTCTGGAGAGTGGCCAGAATTCAGAAGAAAACAGAGACTTAGGAAGGTAGTAGGTATTGCCCATCCATAAGGCAAGCCACACTCTATTCATAAATTAGGCAGGATGCATAATGGGAAGCTTTCTACTAGACAGGACACATCCATCGTTGCATTCTCTTTTCTCATGTCTACAACCACGGACACAGTGGGATACACAGACATAGAAACACTCATCTTGTCAAACGACTTACTAGAAACAGTTCACTCCAAATCAAACAAACCGCCTTTCCTACCTATTCTCTGAACATGAGACAAAACAACAAACCCACACTCACAAAGACACCTCCTTCCCTCAAGTAGGTCTGTGACTCTCCGGAGTTAACTCTGACTGGTGGGTCATATTATGTTCCCCCAAAATGGCGTGTCCTCTATCAGATCTGGTTTCCTTGACCAACTCTGTGAAGTTGTCAGGAAAAAGTGGCGAGCCACTACCTGCTTTCTCAGGAAAAGTACCTCTTCAGAGCTCTCCTGGTATTTGGCTATACTCACATCAGTAGGTACCGAGAAAGACTGACTCTGTCCTTGGAAAATCCAATCAAGTGAGCCCACAGGGACTTGGACTGGGATTGCCTCTCGGTGTCTTGGTTCTTGGATAGCAAGTTCAGAGAGATCCATCAGCAAGGAAATGAGGTATGTCACTTTCTTTGGAACTGAATGAGGCCACTGCCTTGGCAACCACTTTGTCCTAACACTTGCTTCCAAGGGTCCCATGAGATGGAGGCTGCTCCTACTTCCTGGAACACTTTCACAAGTTAGAATGGTATATCAACCATAGGCACCTGGGAACAGCTCTCCACACAGGTCTGGTTTAGTCCATCTTCTCTAAAATAAGTAGAGAGATGCTGATTCAGACACATCCCTTTATCCTGACCAGGTTGTTTGCCATGGAATAAAACTTTTGCTCTCTCAGGTCTGTCATACCTCCCTACAACTTCTCCAGGTATCATTTCTGCATGGACCTTTGAGGTTTTCAGCAGGTGGAAGGTCCCTAAATTCCCTGTATTTTAAGAACAACTCTGTTGCTGCTCTTCTGTAAAATGAGATTGAGGGAACATTGTATGTTTAGGGTTAATAACAGGTTCAATTTGGGTTAGGAATCATTTTGTGCGATGAATAATGGTATTGAGAACGTGTGATAATTACAAGAATATAGAGGTGAAATATAAGTATGGAAACAGAAATCTAGGTATGATTTGAAGCACAGGACCTTGTACCTTGGTAGATTTAATGTAGAAGAGAACATGCAGTCAAAAATGTATAGTCGGTAAGATTAGGAAGATAGTTGGTAGGTTTAGGAAGAAGAGTGAGTATAGGATTTGGACCAAAAGTTCTTTAGCAATAGGGTTTCGGTTAGAGAATGAATGAAAATGTCAGCACATGTGAAGAGTCAGTCACAATGATGAACTGGGGAAAATAAGTAGGAAAGCAGGTATCAATAGAGACATTATGAAATCAGGCAAAGAATAAAGTGAGTTATAGGATTAGACATTTTCAACAGGGTTTAGTTTGAATATATAATCATTGGAAGAAACAAATATGTTGTCACCAATAGGATTGACATTTGAGAGCATTAGGCAACCTTCACATGGATGTTTTTAGTTATCCATGTTCACTTTCCTTTTAGGCTTCGGTACAATCATAAGTGTGACCTTTACATTTTTTGTTCAGAATTTTACTGTGATAAAATATATATGTGGATCAGGTGACATGAGTATTTCTTCCACCATTTCTGGGAGCAATATTTTGAAGACATATACATTAGTGTTAGGGGTACACAGAGTTGTACCCTTTGTCTATGAATATAGAGATAATGCATGAATAGACCATCCTGTGAATAAATAATTTAACTGGTTCCACTTTAAATAATGAATTGAATTGATATCTAAAAATATATAAGAAATTTTATATTGATATATAATCATTCATTCCAACCAGTTATACATCTAATGGTAATTTTAGGATTATGGTTTATCATGAAGGGTGTTTGAGTTTTGCTTCATAAGTGATAATGAAAAATGAAAATATTGTGATTGGAAAAAGTCTTATGAAAAGACCAGTCAAGAAACATGGAGGAATACATGTGTTCTGAAGCAGGAAGTGACTGATCATTAAACAAATGCCTATAAGTTTTCTAACTTGTGGATGAAATATATATCCTATGATGTGCATAAACTGAAGAAATAGTAATGTACCAGTGTTGAAAAGAAATGAACATCAATATACACATCATGTCCCCTAGGAATCTACTTGCATTGATGTTACACTGGGTAAGTATCTGTAGAAATATTAGAGTTTGTATGCACCATTCTATGAAGTTACTTTTCAGTACTAGGAAAGAAATATGTATTTCAGGTGGATGATTATTTCTGAGTATAATCTTGTGGAAAGTTTGTTATAAATCCACATATATGAATATGAATGAATTTAGGGAGCGTATAATAAGACACATATATTTCATATTTTGAAAAATCTGGAGAGTGTATATATATATATATATATATATATATATATATATATATATATATATATATTTATATTTATATACGCACGCACACGCACAGACATTAAAAAGTAGCAATATAGGAGATCCAACATGGTGGTGAACATGGAGAAATCAAGTCTCTGACCTCTTAAGCTGGGCAGGCATAGGGAGTCATAAACTGTCTAAATGCTGTTTGTTCAGAATCACTAGGCAATGCTGACCTGACGTGGATCTGGTGCGAACAGTCTAGGCCCCTCAGAAAACACACAGAGCCCGGAGCAGCTGCATAGAAGCTCAGATTTGCCTGCTTCTTGTGACTCAGAACTAACATTCCCCCTGAAATAACTGGTCGGCCCTTCTGAATTTACAGAGGTAAAAGGCCACTGAATTGAAATGGGGCTTCGGAGACACAGTCAGGACCCATCCGTTGCATTGGTCACCTGCCAAAAGGAATGAACGGTCACCATTTGCATGGGATACCACCATGGAAGAGAACTGACGTCATGGGCAGAGGAGATAACTTCATTGAAACCAGTACGACAGGTGTGTAATTCCCTATGCATCTCTCTCCACACAGCGGGGAAACATTAAGGGCCCCTCCCAGCTCTCCCTTAAGGGGCCCTCCCAGGTCTCCCGTGAGAAAGATGGCCAGACTGAGGGAATCATGTGTGCTGTGGGACTTGTGGCATGGAATTCCTGGCTACCGCTCCCACCAGTGCTGACAACTGAGGTCTCTTACACCAGCTAATGTGGGCATGGATACCAGAGAGCAAGCAAATTCTCTGGGGGTTCCCAGCCCCAAGCTCTACAAACTTAGGGTCTGAGGGAGGCAAACAGGGAGAGAGTGCCAGGCGTTGATGAAAACAGGGCTACCAGGAGCAGAGACCTGACGTGTAGCAAGTATTGTGGTGAGCGTCACAGTTGAGCGGAGCCTGGCTTGAGGAAACACTAGAGAAGGTCCTAGGCACTCAGGATTGGAGACCCGCCCAGTCGTGGAGGAAGAGCTGCTGCACAGTGATTGGTTCCCACCTATTGAGAGGAGAAGCTTGGCCCAGTGAGCACAGCTCCACCTAATGGAAGAGAAGTTAATTGAACTCTATGACTGCATGTATTATTATTATTATTATTTTATTTTTACTTTTTTTCTTTCATTTTCATTTTTTGTTGTTGTTCTTTAACTTATTTTAATGTTTTTATTTTTTAAATTTTACTATTATTATTTTAAATTTTAATTTTCATTTTTAATTATCATTATTATTTTAAAAAAATTTATTTCTTTCTTTATTTTCTATTTTTCTCTTTTGTCTTTTCATTTCTTTTCACTTTTCTTATTCCCCCATTCTTGAATTCTACCTGCCTATTCTCAATCTCTTTAGTGACTTCTTCCCATCACTTCTAATATCTTTCCTCCCAAGCTTCAAATAAATTTATAAGAATAAGCAGTAACTCAGCACTCAAACAAACAAGAAGTAACATGAGCAGCATAAAAAAGCAAGATAGAAAAGGAGTACAAACAATGAAGGATAACCTAAATATTCAGGAGGACCTAGAATCATCAGAAAAATGGTCATATAAAGAACTCAAGGAATACCTTAGACAGATGGAATGGAACCTTAAAGAGGATACGAGAGAGCAAATAAATACAGTGAAAGTACACATTGAAAATGAATTACATAAACAGATAAAAGAAGAAGTTAATCTTCTTTATCAGGAGATAGAGATTATAAAAATTCAAAGAATAATTCTAGAAATGAAGGAAACGATAAACCAAATTAAAAACTCAATTGAGAGTATCACTAACAGAGTGGAGCAAGTAGAAGACAGAATGTCACATAATGAAGACAAAATATATCATCTTGAAAAGAGTCTAGCCAACACAGAAAGGCTGGTAAAAAATCACGAGAAAAACATCCAAGAGATATGGGATAACATAAAAAAAACAAACTTATGAGTCATCTGGATAGAGGAAGGTACAGAGATTCAAACCATGGGAATGAGTAACCTGTTGAATGAAATAATTACAGAAAATTTTCCAGAAATAAAAAAGGAAATGGATATACAAATTGAAGATGCTTACAGGACACAGAGCACACAAAATCACAGTAGACCAACGCCAAGACACATTGTTATGAAGATATCCAATATACAGAACAAAGAGAAAACATTGAAAGCTTCAAGAGAAAGGAGGAAGATTACATTCAGGGGTAAACCAATATGGTTAACATCCTATTTTTCATCACAGACACTGAAAGTGAGAGGATCCTGGAACAACGTATTTCAAACATTGAAAGACAATGGATGCCAAACAAGAATTCTGTATCCAGCAAAATTCAGCTTCAGGTACGACAACGAAATAAAAATCTTTCATGATAAACAAAAGCTAAAAGAATTTGCAGCCAGAAAACCACCATTGCAAAGTGTCTTGAGCAAAACACTACACGAGGAAGAAATGAAAAACAACAACCAAAACCATCAGTGGGAAGTGCCTCAGTAATGACAGAGGGCGGGGGAAAAGCTAATCATGGAGAAACAAAGTAAATTTAAAAAAACGATAAATATTCAAACATGGATGGCAGTAGAAACCATATATCAATAGTAACTCTAAACATTAATGGCTTAAACTCTCCAATAAAGCAACATAGGCTTGTAACTTGGATTCAAAAAACAAATCCAACAATATGTTGCCTCCAGGAGACATATCTGAATGGAAAAGACATACACAGGCTGAAGGTGAAAGGTTGGGAAAAAATATACCATGCACACGGTCCTCATAAGCAAGCAGGGGTGGCCATCCTCAAATTGAATTAAATCGACTTCAAGACTAATTTAATCAAAAGGGATAATGAAGGAAATTATATACTGTTAAAAGGAACCATTCACCAACAAGACATAAAAATTATCAATATTTACTCACCATTAAATGGTGCTGCGATGTTCATAAAACAAATTCTCCGCAAGTTCAAGAATCAAATAGACCACAACACAATAATTATGGGTGACTTCAACACACCTCTCTCACCATTGGACAGATCCTCCAAATAAAAGTTGAATAAAGAAACTATAGAACTCAATATCACAATCAATAACCTAGACTTAACTGACATATATAGAATATATCAACCATCATCAAGTGGATATACATTTTTTTTTTAGCAGCACATGGATCCTTCTCAAAAATAGACCATATATTATGCCATAGAGTAACCCTCAGTAAATATAAAGTGGTGGACATAATACCATGAATTTTATCTGATTATAATGGAATGAAACTGGAAACCAATGAAAAAGAAGGAAGGAAAAATCCTACATCACATTGAAAATGAACAACATGTTACTGAATGATTAATGTGTTACAGAAGACATAAATGAGAAAATCAAAAAATTATTCGAGATAAATGAAAATACAGACACAACATATCGGAATCTATGGGACACACTGAAAGGAGTTTTAAGAGGGAAATTCACCACCTTGACGTCATTCCTCAAAAATAGGAAAGAACAACAAATAAATGAGCTCACACTTCATCTCAAAGCCCTAGAAAAGGAAGAACAAAACAACAGCAAATGTAGGAGAAGGCAAGAAATAACCAAAATTAGAGCGGAAAACAACAAAATTGAAACAAAAGAAACTATTGAAAAAATTACAAAACTAAAGCTTGGTTCTGCGAAAAATAAATAAGAACGATAGACCCTTAGCATCCCTTTATGTTCAAAACATTAGAAAAATTAGAGATAACAGGAACTTACCTCGACATTGTAAAAGCTATCTATGTTAAGCCTCAGGCTAGCATTATTCTGAATGGAGAAAAATTGAAGCATTCCCTCTAAAATCTGGAACAAGACAGATATGTCCTCTACCACCACTTCTATTCAATATAGTTCTCGAAACACTGGCCAGAGCAATTAGACAGATGAAAGAAATTAAAGGCATGAAAATAGGAAAAGAATAACTTAAATTATCACTACTTGCAGCTGACATAATTCTATATATAGAAGACCCAAAAGGGTCTACAAAAAAAAAAAAAAAAAAACTACTAGAACTAAGAAATGATTTCAGCAATGTGGCAGGATATAAAATCAACATTCATAAGTCAAAGGCATTTCTGTATATCAGTGACAAAACTTCTGAAACGGAAATGAGAAAAAAAAAACACTCCATTCACAATATCCTCAAAAAATAAAAATAAAATCCTTGGGAATCAACCTAACAAAGAGGTGAAAGATTTATACAATGCAAACTACAGAACCCTAAAAAGAGAAGTAGAATAAGATCTTAGAAGATGGAAAAATATACACTGTTCATGGATAGGGAGAACTAACATCATTAAAATGGTGATATTCCCAAAAGTTCTCTATAGGTTTAATGCAATGCCAATCAAAATCCTAACGGCATTTCTTGTAGAAATAGAGAAAGCAATCATGAAATTCATTTGGAAAAATAAAATATCCAGAATATCAAAAGCAATTCTAACCAGGAAGTGTGAATCAGGCGGTATAGCGATACCAGATTTTAAACTAAATTTCAGAGCAATAGTAACAATGACAGCATGGTACTGGTACCAAAACAGGCGGGTGGACCAATGGTACAGAATGGAGGACACAGAGATTAATCCACAATGCTACAACAATCTTCTATTTGATAAAGGAGCTAAAAGCATCAATGGAGGAAGGATAGCATCTTCAACAAATGGTTCTGGGAATACTGGAAATTCATATGTAACAAAATGAAACTGAATCCCTTTCTCTTGCATGCACAAAAGTTCACTCAAAATGGATCAAGGACCTTGATATCAAATCAGAGACATGGCGTCTGATAGAAGAAAAAGTTGGCTACGATCTACATACTGTGGGTTCGGGCTTCAAATTCCTCAATAGGACATCCATAGCACAAGAGTTAATAACTAGAATCAACACATGGGACTTACAAAAAGTAACAGTTGTTTCTCAGCAAAAGAAACAACAAGAGAGGTAAATAGGGAGCCTAAATTCTGGGAACAAATCTTTACTCCTCACACTTCAGATAGAGCCCTAATATCCAGAGTATACAAAGAACTCAAAAAATTAAACAATAAGATAACAAATAACCCAATCAACAAATGGGCCGAGGACCTCAACAGACATCTCAGAGGAGGACATATAATCAACAAGTACATGAAAAAATGCTCACCATCTCCAGTAGTCAGAGAAAGGTGAATCAAAACCACCCTAAGATACCATCTCACTCCAGTAAGTTTGGCAGCCATTATGATGTCAAACAACAAGTGTTGGTGAGAATGTGGGGAAACAGGTACACTTGTACATTGCTGGTGAGACTGCAAATTGGTGCATCCAATTTGGAAAGCAGTATGGAGATTTCTTGGAAAGCTGGGAATGAAACCACCATTTGACCCAGCTATTCCCATTCTCGGTCAATTCCCTAAAGACCTAATAAGAGCATGCTGCAGGGACACTGCTACGCCGATGTACATAGCAGCGCAATTCACAATAGCAAGACTGTGGAACCAACCTATATGCCCTTCAATAGGTGAATGGATAAAAAAAAATGTGGCATTTATACAGAATGGAGTATTACTCTGCATTAAAAAATGACAAAAATCATAAAATTTGCAGGGAAATGGATGGCACTAGATCAGATTATGCTAAGTGAAGCTACCCAATCCCTTAAAAACAAATGCCAAATGTCTTCTTTGATATATGGAGATTAACTAAGAACAGAATAGGTATGAAGAGGATGAGAAGAAGATTAACATTAAAACAGGGATGAGAGGTGGGAGGGAAAGGGAGAGAGAAGGGATATTGCATGGAAATGGAAGGAGACCCTCAGGGTTATACAAAATTACATACAAGAGGAAGAGAGAAGAAAGGGAAAAATAATACATGGGGGGAGAAATTTATTAAGGTAGAGGGGGTAGAGAGAGAAGACGGTAGGAGAGGGGAGGGGAGGGGGGATAGTAGAGGAAAGGTAAGGCAGCAGAATACAACAGACACTAGTATGGCAATATGTGAATCAATGCATGTGTAACTGATGTGATTCTGCAATCTGTATACGGGGTAAAAGTGGGAGTTCATAACCCACTTGAATCAAAGTGACAAATATGATTTATCAAGAACTATGTAATGTTTTGAACAAGCATAAATAAAAATTAAAAAAAAAAAAAGAAAACTAACTTCGGTGAATGATGCACACGAATCCTAATATTTCTACGGTAACTGACCCAGTTTAACATCAATGCAAGTAGATTCCTATGGTACATGATGTGCATTTTGACGTTCATTTTTATTCAACACTGGTACATCCTATTTCATCAGTTTATGCACATCACAGGATATATATTTCATCCACAATTTAGCAAATTTATAGGCATTTGTTTCACTTTCAATCACTTCCTGCTTCAGAACACATGGATTCCTCCATATTTCTTGATTGGTAATTTCATGAGAATTCTTTCCAAACACATTATTTTCGATCCATAATCACTTTTGAAGCAAAACTCACACACACTTCATGATAACCAATAACCCTAAGATTACAATTAGGTATATAACTGGTTGGAATTAATGATTGTATGTCAATATATGATTTCTTATATATTTTCAGATAACAATTCAATCCATTATTTAAAGTGTAACCAGTTATATTATTTATTTACAGTATGTTCTATTCATGCATTATCTCTATATTCATAGACACAGGGTACACCACTTTGTACCCCCAATACTAATTTATATGTCTTCAAATATTGCTCACAGAAATGGTGGAAAAAATACTCATGTCACATGATCTACATATATATTTTATCACAATAATTTTCTGGGCACAAAATGCAAAGGTCACACTTATGATTGTACCAAATCCTAAATGGAAGTTGAATATGGATTACTAAAAACATCCATTTCCAGTTTGCCTAATGCTTTCAAATGTCATTTCTATTGGTGACTACATATTTGTTTCTTCCTAAAATTATGTATTCAATCTCGATTCTGTTGAAAATGTATAAACCTATCACTCACTTTAGAATTGCCTGATTTTGTAATGTCTCTATTGATATCTTCTTTCCTATATTTTCCGCAGTTCATCATTGTGACTTACTCTTCGCATGTGCTGACATTTACATTCACTGTATAAATGAAACCCTATTGCTAAAGAACATTTGATCCAAATTTTATACTCACTCTTCTTCCTAAACCTACCGACTCTCTTCCTTATCCTACCGACTATCCCAATTTGAGTGGATGTTCTCCTCTAGAATCAATCTTCCAAGGTACAAGGTCCTATGCCATTGATTATCAATTTATCTGAGACAACCGTGCAGAACATAATTAAAAGCTAAGTATCCCAATCAAGGGCCTCATTCCCTTCTGGGCTACAAATCTTACCTAGATTTCTGTTTTCATACTTATATTTCACCTCTATAGTTTTATAAATATCACAGGTTCCCAATACGATTATTCATCCATCAGAATGATTCCGAACCCAAATTGAATATGTTATTAACCCTAACCATACACTGTTCCCTCAATCTAACTTTACAAAAGAGAAGGGACAGGGTTCGTCTTGCAATACAGCAATGTAGGGGATCTGCCACCTAGTGAGAACCTCAAAGGTCCATGCATATTTGATCCCTGGAGAAGATGTAGGCAGCTATGAAAGTCCTGAAAGACCAAAAGTCATCTTCTATGGCAAACAACCTGGTCAGGATGAAGGGTTGTGTCTGAGTAAGCCTCTCTCTTCTTAATGTAGAGAAGATGGACCAAACCAGGCCTATGAGGAGAGCTATTCCCGCAAACTGGTGTGGCCAATTTGGAAAGCAGTATGGAGATTCCTGGGAAAGCTTGGAATGGAACCACAATTTGACCCAGCTATTGCCCTTCTCGGACTATTTCCTGAAGACCTTAAAATAGTGTATACCTCTGGGATACTGCCACATCGATGTTCTTAGCAGTACAATTCACAATTGCTGCACTGTGGGCCCAACCTATATGCCCTTCAATAGATGAATGGATAACAAAAATGTGGCATTTATACACCATGGAGTATTACGCAGCACTAAAATATGAGAAAATCATGGAATTTTCAGGGAAATGGATGGTAATAGAGCAGATAATGCTTAGTGAAACTAGCCAATCCGTAAAAAACAAATACCAAATGTCTTCTTGGATATAATGAGAGCAACTAAGAACAGAGCAGGGAGGAAGAGCAGGAAGAAAAGATTTACATTAACAGAGACATGAGGTGGGAGGGAAAGGGAGAGAAAAGGAAAATTGCATGGTAATGGAGGGAGACCCTCATTGTTATACAAAATTACATATAACAGGTAGTGAAGGGAATGGGAAAATAAACAAGGAGAGAAATTAATTACAGTAGATGGGGTAGAGAGAGAAGATGGGAGGGGAAAAGAGGGGGGATCATAGAGTATAGGAAAGGTAGCAGAATGCAACAGTAACTAATAGGGCATTATGTAAAAATGTGGATATGTAACCAATGTGATTCTGCAATCTTTATTTGGGGTAAAAATGGGAGTTCATAACCCACTTGAATCTAATGTATGAAATATGATATGTCAAGAGCTTTGTAACGTTTTGAACAACCAAAAAAAAAAAAGTAGCCATGTATATGCCAATCGAAATTCATCATGATATATATATATATAATCCACAGTTGCAAAAATATTGATTTTACTGAACATGGATTTATGTATAATGTTATTGAACTAGGAAGCTCACCCATAGGTTGAATTTTCAGTTCAAACAGCGTTTAGGAGTAGTGATCTCTTCTCACAATTTGTATCTGCCAATTCAGCCACCTCACAAGTATGTGCGTGTGATACCAGGTAGGATTCTCTATGTGCATATAAAAATACATGTGCTACAGAGAAAGGGAGACAGGATTCCCACATTTGTTAACTTTAAAAACACATGTAGAATTATTTCAACAAAAAATTGACTAGATTAATAGCTCCTATACTATATAATGCAAAAGGCAATTCCAACTACACACCATGCCTCCTCTGAATGGCTTGTATTTCTATTCTGCTTGGGTTATGTTTCACCATCATATTAGGATTATTAGTCAGAGTCTAGTAGGGTATGGGTTAGTGTCAGGAATTCAGTATTTCAAATGGAAAATTGGAAAATGAATCCAATGTGTATGCAAATATGTGATATACAATAATCTTCCCACTCTCATCCAGAACAATGCTTTGACATTACCTTTGCCCCAAGTAAGACACAATTAGAGGAGAAGAGTTAGAAATTCTGTGAATACTTATCTGGAATGGAAAATGCTCAGGAGTTCACAACCTTGGAGGTGGTAGAGGAGTTTCCAAAAGGAAGGGACAGGGGTGATCACTCAACCTGATCTTTCATTAATATTGGGAGCCATCTTGCCACAAAGCCATGGAAAGATAATTTTTGCTTTACTATAAATTACTGCAAATTCTGAACCTGCTTGGAATGCCTGCCCATGCCTTGAACTCACCCATGCCTGTCTTACTGACCAGATCACAGCCCTCTCTGAAACCTTACTGACACCTCATAAATATTGGCCTTCCCTGGCCAGACAACGACCCTCTCTGAGGCTATAATGGTCCTCATAATTTCTGATGCTGGGGCCAGCAAATAAAAAATGTTAACTACAGTTAGTGTGATGCTTGTCAAAGTTCTGTTTTCTGATACTCCCTTTTTGTGTAACTTTTTGGGCTATAAAGCTGGAGAGTAGGAAAGGTGAGGATGCTGTCTTTTTCCCGCCATTTTGAGAAGGAGAGTCAGCCTAGCCGGTTGAACTAATAAGCTTGCCTTAATTTGATTTTAATTGGAGTCAGTGGTCATTTCTTGCATCCTGGTCTAACATTTTGGAGTTCCCCAGCGAGATGACGTGACCAGATCACAAGACCAGACTGCTGGAAATTCTGACGCTGGCCTTTCCGCCAGGGCTCAGGGCTGGAGAGCCAAGTTCCAAAGCCTTGGAGTGAGCCTTCGGTCCAGGGAGCACTGCAGTAAACCATCACACTAAAACTATTAGCAAGCACCTGGTGGAGGAGGCCTCCATAGGTAGGTGGTGCCTTTATAACATCTGATATCTGGTTAAGGGAGATGTCTTCTGATGACAGAGAGGTGGCCTGGGGAGGCTCACATGTACTCCTGTCCAGGACAGTAACAAGAATTGTTCTGTCCTCTGTTCTGTTCTGTATGGAATTTCTCTGAAAGGGTAGAAAGGTGCAGCCGGGCATGCAGGAGCTCCAACCCCGGAGCTCCAGCAAGACATTTCATTGCTCCTCTGTTTTTCTGTATCTTCAACAGGTTTCTGTTTCTTTGTGTTTTGTTCTGTGTTCTATATGTTTCTTTGTTTGTTTGTTTTTGTGCATTTTGTTGTGTGATTTCTGTGGTAAAAACTTAAGGATATTGGACGTAAAAATGGGTAATAAAGCAAGTAAGCCTTACACCCTTTGGACTATGTTCTAAAAAACTGTGATGAAGTTTACCCCCCTTTGTTAAGCAGGATGAGAGAAGCCCCTAGCTGGCAGGCTGGAACTCACCCACTGCAGAGGGCAATGCCTGCTGGCCACCAAAGAACAGAGTATCTCCCAGGTTAACAATGGAAACTCCTTTAAAACCCCTTGTTGCTCCAGTTCAAAAGAGTCACAACCTTTGGGCGGAGTCCCCTGTGTTTCTGCTTTGTTAGCAAAGCAGTAAACCTCCCTTTTATTTTTCTCAAACCCTGTCCTCATTATTAAATAGGTATTAATTCGCTTCAAGGTCGGAAACCGAAATTTAAGTTACAAATTTTGATAACCCCCTGACCCTGGAACTTTTTGAGAGCTGACTACTGAAATGTTAGGAGATGGAGCGAGATTGGGGTGGAACCAAACCAGAGGAGCTAATCCTATAAGTAAAAGGAGGGACTGAGGGACTCCCAGCATCTACCAAAGCCTTGTTGCTTCAGGGAATTCCTTTCTTCGTTCTCTGCACTGTAAGGATTATGCCACCTCTGTCTTCTTAAAAAAAAGAAAAAGAAAAAGGGGACACTAAATGCAGTAAAGTCACCATGGAAACCCTTGATATTACATTTCAGGTTGCCCTCTGTGAAAACATCTGATCCCCTTGTGAGGACATCTATCCTGCCACTGGTGTAGGAGATTTTTCTCTTATCTGCTCTGTTTTTAAGGCTTCTGTCTGTCAGCCATAGTCTGGAGTTCCTTTCTGTCTTGTGTCTTTGTTTCTGGCCCTTTAAGACATGTGCAATAATGTGCTGATATTATAAATTGTTTCTTGTGAATGCTATTAGTTCAATGTGTGTCTAAATGATGATGTTTTATTGTAGCAATCTGGTATCTGGATGGGTTTTTGTAGCATTGCTCAATCTTGCAGTTAAAAGTTGGGTTTAGGTAATTGTTTAGTTTATGATTTCAGATAATTCATGCCAGATAACTTAAATACTTAGGATGGAAAACTAAAGCACTCTACTTCCAAGTTGACAAGTAACTTCCCAAACATTCAGTTTTATTTTTCACCAATTTTGAATTGTGTAGACTGAGAAAATATCACAGTGTGTACCAGTGCATTAATTTGGACAAGGATAGTAAATCATAGTATGGTATCTGTTGACAAAACAAGATGTAAAGATATAAAATTTTGTGAATTTCATCTTAAAATTGTATCATAATTTTCAACATCGGAACCTCAAAATTATGGTTAAAATGCCTTAGGCCTTAGGTCTCCGCTCAGAATAGCAGTTTTTCCCTGCTCCTTTCAGACCTCAGCCAGGACTTTTGTTGAAATGCAAATGAAAGAAGCCTGCAAGCTCAGTAGGAGACTGATCTGAGGCCTAAGGCAGGAAAAAAGGTAAATTGTATGGTATTTACTAATTACTGGCCAGTCATTTTTTCTAGGACTCTTATTTTTATCCTTAGATTCTGTATTCTTTTTTTGAGCTCATGATTTTGATCCTACAGACCTAGGTTAATGTTTTTTCTGATCAGCTCTATCTTTTACCAACAGTGGAGTTTTTGAAACATTGCAATGGAGATTTCAACTGCAAAAAGCTACAAGGCCTTTACTATTATTATGTGTGCACACTTTTGTTATGTGTTGTATGTCTATATATACATATATCCGTATATCATATATATGTTATACAAATTAACACATATAAGGAGCACTCATAAAAAAAGCACTCATAAAAACAAATTTTAAAACGTGGATCCAAAGATATTTAATTCACGTGATTTAATTGGTACAATTTAAATTGGATAAACAGATAAAAATAAATGTCTTTAAATTTAACCTTACAAGTTTTTCTAGGTGTTCAAAAATCTAATAAAATATTAATGCCGACAAAAGGTCTAATATGCCTTGGTTCTAGGACTTTTTCTTCAACAAAAAAGGGTACACTGTTCAATACATTTGTCTAATATTTTGATAAATAAGTAAAGTAAATTTGATATGGGATTACTCATTCATGAGTACTTTTGTTAGATATCTGATTGATTTACTAAGGTCTGTATAAGTTTGTCCTAAAGTCTGTATAAGATTGTAAAAATCAGTCATGTGTTAAAGAGACAAAAATTTCTTAAAACATAAGTTTACCCATAACATTGTGGTTATTAAGTTTTATTTTTCTAGAGCAAGCAACCATAAAAATTAAACAACTGATTAAATAAGAACTGTTATTTTAGAGCACTGTACTGCCATTTCTTTAAAGGCTAAACTTGGTTAATGTAGAAATATCAATGCAATTGTGATGCTATTAATGTGCTCATATCTTCCAGGTATACAAGTCTGTAAGGTAGAAACTTTAAAAGAGCATTATATCAAGCTGGTGTTCTGAAGTTGTATGGTATATATATATATATATATATATATATATATATATATATATATATATATATATATATATATATATATGATTTATTTACCTGTTGTCAATAAGATATGTAAACTTTTTTGTTACTTTTTATATTGGGGAACAATTTAAATGTATTTTAAGTTAATGAGAGCCTAATCTATGTAAAGGTTAAAAACTTTCAGCCTTTTTTTAATTCATGATTTAAATGCTATATCATACGGTGTTAGCTAATGTTCATGTGACCTCAAACAATTTATTTAAACTTTGTAAAATAATATTTAAAAAACAAAGATTAGCTTTAGAATTAAAACACTTAAGATTAATAAAGAGCCCTGCCTTACCTGAGATAAGGCTCTGTGTCCCATCTTATTATGTGAGAATGACTACGAAAGCAGTAGGTCAGATGTTATTTCATTTAAAGTTATTTTCAAAAGTTTTTTTTTTTTCTGTCAACATTACTAGCATCTCAAACAGAGGATATAATGTATAACTCAGCCAAAAATTTTAGGGTAGCTATTACACGAACTAAGTTTGTTTAATGTTGTTAATTTTATTTTGTAATTTCCTTATGGGTGATATAAAGATTCCCTGTTAGTGTTTTACAGAAGTGTTGCTTTAAGAACACAACATTGGTTAATTTAAGATAATTAGCCATCACCTACAAGACAGACAGAATAATACAGATCCCAAATAATAAAAATATAAATAATTTTAAATTATAGACATTAAAGCCCAGTACTCTTAATAAAAGTCTGTAAAAATGTATTTGATGGATGTTTAAGATTAGGATTTAAAATTAAAGTTATATGAAAAGGCACAAGAAAACCAATATTTGGCTCTTGCCCTCTGAGTCAGTCTGTATCCAGGGAACAGCGGACTTCTCTAAAGAGCTTTGCAACTCTGAACCACATAACCTCCTGATCAGGGAGATTAATGAGACCACTGGAGAACAGAAAGCCAATCAGTGCATCAGAATCAATCAGAGTCATCAGAGAAGGGAGACATCCCTGATGCTTCCGAGGGAAGCCACATGGTCAAACAAGACCTGGACCCACCTAGCGCAAATGGCACTAGCAGAACTGAGAAGCTTCTCTCAAGTTTCCCCAGGAATGACTCCCATAAAAGCTCAGCTGACTGTTCACAATAGATAGAAACAAAAGTCAGTTTGACTGCTTCATCTTAAACACTTAGAAAAGACAGTTAAAAAAAATTACAGCCATTCCTGGGCATTTTATATAATAATAGTAATAATAATATTTTAAGGTATACACTTTATGTTAGCCTCCCAAAATAAGTAAGACTGGAGGCTACAAAGAAGGATTCTCAGACAGGAATGCCTGATAACTATAAAAAGAGGCTATCAAGATTATCTGCCAGAGGCAGAAGTTTTTAGTTTAAGGCCTACAGATATTCTTAACCTAAACACATAGGCTTGGTATTTGTTAGTATGATTATCCCGCAATGAGTAAGTGAATTAAAGGTTTCTCTATTAGACACAGAGGTCATACTAGTAAAAGTATTTTTCAAGATCAGATGACATTAAATTATTAAACTGAATCTTATGGGGAGGGACAAATGTAACACTAAAAGTTAAATATTAAGTTGACAGTCTTGATAACTGGGGATATTAAAGACTGGTGAGGGAACTTCTATACAGTGACATGTTCCAGCTGCTGCAACATTTATTAAGTACTCATTTTTTTTTGTTTCTCTCATAGAAGAACCCATCCCCAGATGACTTTACTACCTGTTCTTCCCCATCCAGACTTCAAACCTAACTGACTTCTAAAAGGCGACTAATGTCCCTCAGGCGGTGCCCCCTCACGTCACCCTCTCTCAGCTCAGAAGAAGTCTAAATGAGTGACGCCTCTCTTCTTACAACAATGGAGACAAAAATAAATAGAATATCAATATAAGTAATTAATTAAGTCAGGTAAAATCAGGGAGACCTGTTTTTGGGTGAGTTCAAAAAATCGGGAGACTGTTACCTGAGGGATTAAAATTCCCACAGTGCTCTTCCTACCCAATCAAATATATGAAAGGAACACATTAGAAAAGGGGGGAATGATTGACCCAACCTGATCTTTTATTAAAATTGGGAGCCATCTTGCCACAAAGCCGTGAAAAGATAATTTAGGCTTAACTATAAATTACAGCAAGATCTGAACCTGCTTGGAATGCCTGCCCGTGCCTTGAACTCACCCATGCCTGGCTCTCTGACCAGAAAACAGCCCTCTCTGAAACTTTGTTGACACCTCATAAATATTGGCCTTCCTGGCCAGACCACACTCTCTGAGGCTCTAATGGTCCTCATAAATTCTGATGTTGGGGCCAGCAAACAAAAATGTAAACTACCATTAGTGTGATGCTTGTGAGAATTCTGTTATTTTTAAACCCACTTTTGTGTAACTTTCTGGGCTATAAAGCTGGGCTGCTCTCCTGTTCCCGACGTTTTGGGAGGGAGAGGCAGCCAGGGTGGTGGAAATAATAAGCTTGCTTTAATCTGATTTTAATTGGAGTCAGTGGTCTTTTCTTTCGACCTGGTCTAAAAGGTAAACACTACACAAACCTGGAGCTCTGCCGGACTAAAGACTTCTTGAGAAACTGCCTTTGACGATGCGCACTCGACATATATGTTGTTGTCAGAAGCTTTAGCTTCCATTCAAATGAGACCATCAAAGCTGGGTCTACATCAATGAGACCTGGAGGACATTGTTTCAATTTTTTCAAAGAACATGAGGCAGCAGTGCTGACTTCTCTCTGTAGGTAAACTGTGGCCACTGAAAGCTAAGTGTCTCCGCATGTGGACTGTGAAGCCATTTGGTCATCCTCCACTTTTCATGGTGTTTCTTTCTACTGCACTGAGAGTTTGGTATTTGCTTCATGAAATACAATGAGTTCAACTGGTACACAGTGCTGGAGGGAGTCCTGTCACGTGTGGTGGGTCAGGGTCTGCAGGAGAATGCAACAACCAGGCTTCTATCCCACATAGCTTGACCCTTTGACCATAGCAACCTGATTCTGAACATTGCCCTGAAACGTCTCCATATAACAAAATGCCTTTTATGGAGAGGTTTCAGACATATAAGTGATTCCTGTCTGTAACATGTCAGCCACAAGTCATTTGGAAGTCAATGGCAGAATCACATGTAACGACCACAGATGTTTTATCAAACACCTGCACACAACAGCTTTTGGCCCACTACTCAGCAGGCCCCAACATACTGGCATCTCTGTTCTACACCATTTTCATAAAACCCAGTCAATAAAGGCACTGTCTGGTACACTCAGGATCAGCAACTGTACATCCAAAGGTTCTCCAGTGGCAGGTGGCCATGTGAAGTTCAAAAATTTCATGGTATTTATCTAGCCATTTTCAAAGATGAAGTTGGAGAAACTGTGGGTTTCAATTCATTAAGGAACCATTAAATTTAGAGGAAGCACATTTCAATGAATAATCTAGAGAACTCTCACAGGCAAGGGTTCCCAAAGACTGGCCAAAAGGTCACATGAAGCCAGCCCCATTGAGGTCTACAATGTAAGGTCCATGTGTGTTTTGACTCTCAACTATGGCTTCCAAGTCTTTCAGAATAAAATCATGTGATATCCTGGCTGAGATTCCCAGTGCTCTGTGGAAAGCCACTCTGGGCTTAGATCTCAGTTTCCAAGGGCGACTCTCATGTGTGGCCTCCTAAAATCCCAACACAATTCATGGCAATACTTCTCTGAAGTCAGTTCCATAACGCATTCTCTAAGAGGAATCACACCAGAGTTCAAGCCCAGGTGGACCCAGGCATCTCTTACAACCACCACACAAATGACCACAATTAAAACTAAAACACTCCCACATGCTCCTCATCTTCTTCCACATAGACACTCATCATAAACTCTGGCTGGAGGTTTCCATGAAGGGCACAGCCCAATACACTGTTCAAAATAAGCACCCTTGCCCCTCATTTGCCTAAAGTCAATGAGTAAGAGTGACCAAATAGGCCTGCCCTATATCTGATCTGCTTATCCAATTTGAGGCCTAATGACTGTCTGGTATAGATTCTTTATGTAAATTGGTATCATAGAAAACCCAAGCCCCTATCGGCTAGCCTCTGCAGGGATTTGAAGAACTGATTTGACCCAAATGATTCCTATTCTCACTTGTTTTAGCTCAGGAAGCTTACAGAGGAAAGTGAGAGACTTCATCCACAATGACTGCTCTTTTGGCCATTTTGGTTTTGGATGCACACTTGGAAACTTTCTTTAGATCCATCAGGTGCTGAGAATCTAAGCCACTGCCACCACACCGGGCCAAGTGGCTGTTTAAGACACATCCCTGACCAAAGCAATTAAGCAAAGAGCCACAGGTGTTGCCCATTCATTTCTATTTGAAAACTGTTTTCTTCAGGCTTCACAAAGGGGTGGCCTGAGGCAAAGACCTTCCTGACATTCAGGGTAATAGAAACATAAGTAAGCAAATGGCCCAAAGCAGGGTTTCTCCACTGAGACTTTACTGGTCACACTGATATCTGAGTTTTCTGAGATGCTCCCATTCCCTTCAGCTATCCAGTACATGGCCATGTAACAGAGCTTGGACGTGGTACATATCTTGGAAACAAAACCATAAGGATACTCTGGAGAGTGGCCAGTATTCAGGAAGAAAAGAGGAACTTAGGAAGATAGTAGCTGTTCACCATCCATTAGGCAAGCCGCACTCCATTCTTAAATTGGGTGGGAAGAATGCTGGGAAGCTTTATACTAGACAGGACACAACCATTGATGCATTCGCATTTCAAATGTCTACAACCACGGATACAGTGGGATACACAGACATAGAAACACTCGTGTTGTCAAACGACTTTCTAGAAACTTTCCAGTCCAAACCTACAAACCGCCATTCCTACCTATTCTCAGAACATGAGACAAAACCACAAACTCACACCGACACCCACAACGGCACCTCCTTCCCCCAAGTATGACTGTGACTATCCTGAGTGTCCTCTGACTGGTAGGCCATACTATGTTCCCACGAAATGGCCTGTCCTATCTCAGATCTGGTCTTCTTTGCAAACTTTTTGAAGTTGTCAGGAGCCATGGTTGAGCCACTACCTGCTTTCTCAGAAAAAGCCGCTCTTCAGAGCTCTCCTGAAATTTGGCCATCATCACATAAGTAGGTACCAAGAAACACTGACTCTGTCTTTGGTAAATTCAAACAATTGAGACCACTGGGACTGAAACTAAGACTTGCTCTGGGTGCATGGCTTCCTGGATTCCAAGTTCAGAGAGTTCCATCACCAAGGAAGTGTGGTAGGTCACTTCCTTCAGGAACTGAATGAAGTCACTGGGATAGAAAACCACTTTGTCCTAACAGTTGCTTCCAACGGTCCCATGAGATGGAGGCTGCCCCTACTTCCTATGACACTTTCACAAGTTATAATGGTATATCCACCATAGGCATCCGGGAACAGCTCTGTACACAGGCCTGGTTTGGTCCATTTAATCTACATTAAGAAGAGAGAAGCTGATTCAGACACATTCCTTCATTCTGACCAGGTTGTTTGACACGGAAGTTGACATGGATTTGACTTTTGCTCTCTCAGCTCCTTCATAGGTAAAAAGGTCGGTCAAAAGTCAGAGGAAAAGACCACCAAGAGACTGTCTCATGCCACAGCAAAGGGTTTATTGGGCGTCCAGCATGCTGCAGCTCAGAGCTAACTTCAGAGGAGCAAAGAACAAAGAGCTCCAAGAACAACTTGAGCAGAGTTTATTTACATTCTTTAGAGAGGGCAGAGACTTTGCATACATCATAGCCTCCTTTAGCAAATCAACATACCACGGGAAAATCAAATAACAACCCAAAAACATGATTAGCACATTCATTGGCAGGAAGAGGTCAGACAGGGTGTGATTGGTTAGCCCTGAGAAGGGGTATACGTTTAAACTGATTGGTTGAAGCCCTGAGATGTATACGTGATGAGCTGCAAGGTTTCTGGGAAGGGGTTGTTTAGTAACTAGGTGGTCAGGGAAGATTTCAACACACATCTAATTGGCAGTTCCGGGAATTGTCTTAACTGCCACAGGAATTTCAGGTTCTAAGTGCAGCTTGGAAACTTTAAAAAACCTGGTTCTTTATGTTTCAATTTTAATTTCTTTTATTCTTTCATTTCCCACTCCTTTTTCTTATTACATTTAATCTTAAAAGTAATGAATCGTAATTATTGCGGGGTCTCACACTCTATTTCTGCCAGTGGAGCGTATTTCTGTCTGATTACCATGAGTTTTTCCTGCCCAATTTGAGCCTGGAGAAAGGAAACTATGCGGTTAAGCAAACAAGGTCCCAAAGTTAGCAACACCATAAGGATGATCAGGGGTCAAGCTAAGCCTGATAGGAGTGTAGTTAACCAGGGGGACTGGGCAAACCATGACTCAAACCACCCTTGTTGAATCTCCCTTTCTCTCTGGTGCTCTTCAAGGCATTTTCTCAATTTACTCATGGATTATTTTACAACTCCAGTATGGTCAGCATAAAAACAACATTCTTCTCTCAGTGCAGCACAGAGGCCCCGCTCCCTCATGAAGAGGAGGTCTAATCCTCGCCTGTTCTGTAAAACAACTTCAGAGAGAGAGTTTAAGGATTCCTACAGCACTGTGATGGAGGTCTCTAATGTCTTCCAGTCTTGATCTATTGCTGTTTCTAATAAGGGCATTTGTTGTGACCCATGGATGATAGCAGCTGTTCCCGTACCCACTCCTGCAGCAGCTCCTATCCTCAATAGGATGGCTAGAGTAAGGGACACTGGATGCTAGCAAAATCAGGTTGTTTGTCCCCCTAGTAGACGTTAAAATGATTCTGCATCATAATAAAGCACCCTGGGGAGTATCTGCACCATTACACAATAATTTACAAAGCTGTCAAATACATGGGTTGAAATGCAAGGAGTTCTGACTGTGTGGAGTTCAGTACAATTAAGGTTCCTTTAATTCGTTCCCAGGGGCAGGAGTCAGCTGTACTCTGGACTGGGGAAGTAGGCAAAGATGGAAACTGGGAAGTATGAGATGGTAGAGGGGTTCTGGTAGATCTAGGCATGGGAGGTTTTGGAGGCTTAATTCCTGGCTTGAGGGGATTGGGCCCTATTGCTGTGGGATTTTCTTCCTTTTTAAGCAGGATGGTGAACCAGTGACCAAAGTCATAACGAGGGCCATAAATATAGAATCGCATTTCCCACATATTTCCCATAGGCCATGATGTTCTGAGGTAGCCCCTTCCTTTGGAAGTGAAAGTTATATTGAGGGGGTAACATAGACTATTCTTTCCACAGCGAGTTTTTGACACAACTTGGCTAGCGGCACATTTCTTGGGATCAATCCAGGTGTCATTTTTTCCTACCTGAATGATACTGTCTGGGGAGTTTGGATTCAACCATGTAGCTCCTGTTTGTTCACAACCCCAAGATCTAAAATAAATGTCACTGGGTCCTCCACAGGTTTGGGCCTGTTTGCGACTTCGGAAATCAGATGGGCACACATAAAAAGCAAGACTGGCTAGTTTACACCTGAGCTGGGGAAGATGATATCCATAATTCATGGGGTAAGGTGGTCTATGTTGCCCTGGTTTGGGTTTGAGTGGGATCTGTGTGGAGTCCTCTATGTCAGGGAGATCCCAGTCAGAGAGGCCTATGGCAAGCTGACAAATGTCCAGGTAGAGAGATGGCCACCAAGTCCATAAGAGGGCTGTATGTGAAATAGACCACACTACTTGCCCAGTAGGATTTATAGCTGCCATTGTTGCTGAACAGGCTGATGGGGATTAGGACTGCTGGTGGTCAGGGGAAGAATCCATAGCCCTACCCACACGACGAACAAGCAACTTGAGAGGGTTACCAGTCTGTTCCAGTTTCCAGCCGGAGGCTGGTCAGGGCGCAGGCTTGAGATGAGTGGCATGGATCCAGGAAGTGATTCCATCCACTTTCACCACTGTAGGTGTTATAAGCAGCACCTGGTATGGTCCTTTCCAGCGGCGATCCAGGGATGATACCTGATGCCGTCTCACATAGACGAAGACTCCCACTTGATATCGATGTGGGGTTCCCTCGTCTCCAGGCTGACAAGCAGTGGCCAACTATTTCCACAGGTATCGCTGGGTGCTGTGTTTGTTCATGGGCTTTAAGTCTGTCAAGCAAGGGGGTGTGAAAAGAATAATTAAGTCTCAGAGTTGGGGTTAGGTCCCTTACTGGAGGAGGGGCACCATAGAGAATTTCATAAGTGGTGAGTTTACACAAAGAGGCAGAGGGTGTACTTCTTGCACGAAACAGTGCTTAAGGTAGGAGCATAGTCCAATTTTTTATGCCGGTCTCCAAGCTTAATTTCTTTAAAGTCTCTTTGATGGTTCTAATCATCCTTTCTACCTGTCCTGAGCTCTGGGGTCTATAAGCACAATGTAACTTCCAATTAATCTTCAGGGTCCTGGTGAATCCCTGACTTACCTGGGCAATGAATGCCGGTCCATTATTGGACCCTATTACCTTAGGCAGGCCGAACCTTGGAAAAATGTCTTCTAGAATCTTTTTGAGCACCGTCTGAGCCGTTTCTTTCTTCATGGGGAAGGCTTCAACCAATCCTGAAAGAGTATCTACAAAGACTAGGGGATATTTAAGTCCATACCTTCCTGGCTTAATTTCAGGAAAAGTCCACTTCCCAGAATTGTCCTGGTCTGGTTCCTCATAAGCGCTTCCCTGCAGGAAGCTTGGATGGGTAAGCATTAACTAATTGGCAGACTTGACAAGCTCTAGTCACCTGCTAAGCTATTTCTTTCCTCTGTGAGTCAGTCAATAATAAATCCTTTCTTCGGTCCTTTAAGAGTGCCTATAACTTCTTTGAGCTTAAGTGGGTGAGCTAGTGTACATCTTTGACATTAAGGTGGGCTTTTTGAAATTGTAAACTTGGCTCTGTAGGGTCCCAGAGTTCTGTATCTGTCTCCTCAGATGATAAGTTTCCTGAATGTTCCAGTGTGGCCAAGTCTCCTGAATGTTGATCCCCCTGGTGTGGAAAAAGTTAACAGAGTCACTCCGTTTAGGGCTGCCAATTAAGCTTCCTCATCTGCCCTTCTGTTTTTAACTGCAACGAGGTCGTTTCCCTTCTGGTGCCCTGGACAGTGCACTATAGCTAGTTCCTTAGTGCCCTGCCGTGCTGAGAGAAGGTGGAGAATCTCAACTTTGTTCTTTATTTTTTTTCCCAGTGGAGGTTAATAGCCCCCTTTGCTGGTAAATAGCCCTGTGCACATTAGCATTGCCAAATGCATAGCGGCTATCAGTGTATACGGTGGCCCTTTTGCCTGTCGCTAGTTCTAATGCTTTCGTAAGGGCAATCAGTTCTGCCTTTTGGACTGATGTCTCTTCTGGGAGACCAGAGGATCAGATGACATTAGTTTTGCTAACTACTGCTGCTCCAGCGTGCCACATACCATCTTGGAGGAAGCTGCTCTCTTTCATAAACCATACGACTTCAGGGTGAGGCAGTGGATGGATCCTTCAAGTCTCGTCCTATACTGGTTTCCTCTGCCAGTATGTGTTGACACTCATGAGCGACAGGTCCTGATGATTCTTCTGGCAGCCAGGTTGAGTGGAGCAGAAGGTCCAAGAGTTATTCTGTCTTTGCTAATCCAGAGGCTCTGGTAGTGGTTTATTCTGGAGTTTGATACCCACCTCTCTGGAGGTTGAGAGATGATGCTCTCCAGGGCATGGGGGGCTATAATGGATAGCTTCTGTCCCAACGTTCATTAATGAGCATCTTTTATTAGAAGCGCTGCCGCTGCTATAGCTCTTAAGCAACGGGACCACCCAGTAGCCACTGGGTCCAGTTTTTTTGATAAGAATGCTACCGGCCTTTTCCAAAGTCTCAAAGTCTAAGTGAACACTCCCCGTGCTATTCCTTTCTTTTTCTCGATGTAGAGAGTGAAGGGTTTATCTATATCTGGGAGTGCTAAGGCCGGAGCAGATAGCAGCACTTTTTTTGACATTATCAAAAGCTTGTTGGTGCTCAGGGGTTCATTGGAATTGGGCATTCCACTTTATCAGCGGGTATAAAGGAGCAGTCAGAGAGGTGAACCCAGGAATCCATCACCTGCAAAAGGCAGCAGTCCCAAGAAACTCTCTGAGTTGTCTCTTATTAGATGGGGGTGGTATCTGCACAATAGTTTGTTTTCTGTCCTCAGTGAGCCATCATTTGCCACCCCTAAGAGAATAACCCAGGAAGATTACTTCTTGCTGACAAATTTGGGCCTTTTGGCAGAAGCCCTATATCCAAGCCGAGCAAGCTCGGATAATAGTGCTTGGGTCCCAGACTTATAGTTCTCCTTGGTGTCCGCTGCCAGTAGCAGATCATCCACATATTGGAGTAGGGTGACTTCGGGGTGTGCAGTTCTGAAGTCGTTTATGTCCCTGTGGAGGGCTTCATCAAAGAGAGTGGGGGGGGGTTTGAACACCTGTGGGAGTCTAGTCCAGGTTAGTTGGCCAGATGTTCCAGTTTCTGGGTCTATCCACTCGAAAGCAAACAGCAACTGACTGTCCTTATGTAGGGGCAAGCAGAAGTAAGCATCTTTTAAGTCCAGCACAGTGTACCATTCCCGCTCCAGATTCAGAGTGCTAAGCAAATTATATGGATTGGGTACTGTGGGGTGAATGTCCTGCACTCTGTTGTTGATCTCTCTTAGGTCTTGAACAGGACTGTAGTCCCTAGTTCCTGGCTTTCTTACTGGTAGCAGGGGGGTATTCCAGGCTGATTGACAGGGCCTTAGGACCCCAAGGGCCAATTAATTCTGAATATGGGGACTTATCCCATCCTTAGCTTCTTTGCTTAGAGGATATTGTTTAACACTGATTGGAGAGGCAGAGGCTTTTAATTCTACTACTATTGGAGGTTGTTTTACGGCTAGACCTAACCCAGCAGTTTCTGCCCAGGCATTAGGAAAATCTTTTATCCATTTCTGTTGTAGTTTGCCTCTTTGATCAGTCCTCGGGGGCACGAAGTGTTGATGTTCATCTTCTACAGACATAGTCAATTCTCTGTCTATGGTAGTTTTTACTGAAGGCTTTAGAACATCCACTTGGGGACCATCAGGGTTTAAAGTTACTCTATCCCCGAGTTTGGTAAGCAGATCCCTGTGCATCAATGGGGCTGGACATTCTTGGATTACTAGGAAAGAGTGGTGGACTTTTCATTTTCCTACTTCCATAATCCTCTTAGTTGTCCAAGCCCGATATGTAGTGCCATTAGCCCCTTGAACTAGGGACCATTTATTTGATATGGGGCCCAGTGAAGCCTTAAGGGCTGAGTATACTGCTCCTGTATCCACTTCAAAGTTCACTGAAGTCCCCTCCACTTCAAATGTTACCCTGAGCTTGGGGAGGGGATCCGAGCCCTGACATTCCAAGTCCTCTTCTAGAGTCAGCATGGTGGGCTGCCGTGGCTTCTTCTTTTTGGGGCACTCTTTGACTCAGTGTCCTTTTTCTCTACAGTAGGTACATTGATCTGAGGCCAGGGACAGCCTTTGGCGTGGGCCCAAGTATCCCTTTCTGACTCCCTGCTTTTTAATTTCTGGCGTATTTGCTGCTGTGAAGAAAACCTTAGCCAATGCTTTTGTCTACCTTTTGCTCCTTTCATCCTCCTTTTGTTCCCTTTCCTTCTCTCTCCTCTGTTCCCTCTCCTCCTCAGTTTCTCTCTTATAATATACTTATATACTTGTAATATATACTTATAATATATATCTTATAATATACTTTCTCAGCTTCTCTGTCTAAATCTCTTAAGGTCGTATTTTGTAACCCATCTAGACATTGTAACTTTCTCTTAATATCTTGGGCAGCCTGCTCAATAAAGGCCATTGTAACAAATGCCTTTTGGTCATCTGCCTGAGGATCAAAAGGAGTATATTTTCTATATGCTTCCTTAATTCTCTCCAGAAACATAGAGGGAGACTCATTAGGCCCTTGCATAATCTCTCTTACATTGGCCAAATTTGTCGGCTCTCTGGCGGCCACTCGGAGACCCGCTATTAGAGCCTGGCGATAAGTGGACAGATGCTTCCTACCTTCAAAGGTGTTGGGGTCCCAGTTGGGTCGGTTCATGGGCCCATAGGAATGGAGAGAGAGCATCACAGGGGCTTCTGAGTTTTCTATTATCCGTCGCCGGTGGGTTCCTTTAGGTTGCCCAGCTTCCTTCAGGAGAGGAGGGGTTGCTGCTGCTGCGGGGAAGTCCCCTGGAGGGCTTGGGTCTGGCCCAATTGCCTCTAGCAGTGGAGAGGCTGAGTCAGCGGTGGGAGGATCATCAGGAACTGTGTTGGGGGTTGGGGAGGGAGAGTAGACGATAAGGAGGGGGTGGAGTGTCCAGTCTTGTGACTCAGGGAGAATGGAAGGAAGAGGGAGAGGAGCGGAAAGTTTGAATGATAGGAATGTGGGGGAAGGGGTATATGGCTGTTGAGCTGGGTGGCCACGTGGCCCCGGCTGAATGACAATATCTCTGAATTTTCAGATTAGAGGAAAGTGGAAGGATTCTTCTGGGGCCATCCAAATTCGAGGATGGGCCATTCTGAAGCACAGAGAGTCTGCCAGGTACAGTGTTTTACTGAAAAAGAAAGATTCTGGGCCCTTGAGCGGACATCAGTCCAATGATCAAGGGTCAGGGACAGAGAAGAGGAAGTGCTTTGTCCCATAATGGGAGTTACTCAAACAGGGACAGTGAAGACACAAACACAACACAGACAAAGACAAACAGTAAACGTTTAACATGAGTCCAAGACAGAGATTAGAACTGAGTAACTGGCAATGGGTTAGACAATAAAGACAGACAGTAAACTCAACATGAGTTCAGAACAATGACCAAAACTGAGTTACCGGCAAAACCTGATGGGCTGGCAAATCGAATCCTGAAGCAAAACATAACCGAGTTGAGGAAACTACTATTCCTTGAATTCCCTAGTCCTCCGGAGTGTCCCTCAGGGACGTGACCTTGGCTCTGTGACACGTCTGTCACACCATAGGAGAGAGCTAATGCTCTTCACCAACAGCCACTTTGCCACACCCTAGCCTGAAACCCGAAACCAGAAAGAGGCACCTTACTTACCCCGAGAGGAGTCCCTTGAGGTCTTCCATCCACCGCTGCCGGATATCTCACCTGGGGCCTCCAGATGAAAAGGAGCTGCGAACGTCAAAGGAAAACACAACAAAGAGGCTTTCTCATGCATCAGCAAAGGGTTTATTGGGGGTCCAGAATGCTAGGGCTCAGAGCTCCCTTCAGAGGAGCAAAGAACAAAGAGCCCCGAGAACAACTTGAGCAGAGTTTATATACATTCTTTAGAGAGCTCAGGGACTTTACATACATCATAGCCTCCTTTAGGAAATCATCATGTACCACGGGAAAATCAAGTAACAACTCTAAAACATGATTAGCACATTCATTGGCGGGAAAAGTTGGGGCAGGGTGTGATTGGTCAGCCCTGAGAAGGGGTATACATTTAAACTGATTGGTTGAAGCCCTGAGATGTATACGTGGTGAGATGCACGGCTTCTGGGAAGGGGTTGTTAAGTAACTAGGTGGTCAGGGAAGATTTCAACACACATCTAATGGGCAGTTCCAGGAATTGTCTTAACTGCCACAGGAATTTCAGGTTCTGAGTGCAGCTTGGAAACTTTACAAAACCTGGTTCTTTACATTTCAATTTCAATTTCTTTTATTCTTTCAGAACCTTAAAGTGGAAGGTGAGAGACTTCATTCACAATGACTGCTCTTTTGGCTATATTGGTTTTGGATGCACACATGGGATCATTTTTTTGATCTGTCTGTTGCTGATAATCTAAGCCACAGCCTCACACAGGGCCAAGAGCCTGATTAAGACACATCTCTTTCCAAAGCAATTACTTCTCTGAGGTCAGTTTCAGAACTCAGTCTCTGAGGAGAATCACACCAGTGTTCAAGACCAGGTGGACCCAGTCATCTCTTCCAACTGCCACACAAATGACCACAATTAAAACCAAAACACTCTCATATGGCACTCATCTTCTTACATATATACACTCATTATACCCTTTGGCTAGAGGTTTCCATGAATGGCGCAGCCCAAGAGAGTGTCCGAAATAAGCTCCCTTGCCCCTCATTTGCCTAACCTCAGGGTGACCTGAACACCCTTCCTGTGAACCAGGATTGATCACATAGTTCTTCCTTTAATACTGCACTGCTTCTCCAATTTGAGGCCTACTGACTGTCAGGTATAGATTCCTTATGTGATTTGGAGTAATTAGGAAACCACAGCAACTTTGCAGCGCTTGAAAGAACTCATTTGACCCAAAGGATCCCTATTCTCACTTGGTGGAGGTCAGGAAACTTACAGAGGAAGGCGAGAGACTTCATCCTCAATGACTGATCTTTTTGCCATTTTGGTTTTGGATGCACACATTGGATCTTTCTTTAGATCCATCAGGCGCTGATAATCTAAGCCACAGCCTCACACAGAGCCACAAGACTGATTCATACACATACTTCTCCAAAGCAGTTAAGCAAAGAGACACAGGTGATGCCCATTCACTTCCATTTGAAAACTGTTTTCTTCAAAATTCACAAAGGGGTGGCCTGAGGCAAAGACCTTCCTGACTTCAGGGTAACAGAACAATAAGTCAGCAAATCCTAATGCAGGGTTTCTCCACTGAGACTTTCTGGGTCACACTGATATCTGAGTTTTCTGAGATGCTTGCAATTCCCTTCAGCTATCCAATACATGGGCATGTCACAGAGCTTGGAGGTGGTACATATCTTGGACAAAAAACCGTGAGCCTATTCTGGAGAGTGGCCGGAATTCAGGAAGAAAACAGTAACTTAGGAAGATAGTAGGTGTTGCCCATCGAAAAGCAACCAGCAGTCCTTTCCTGAAATGGGCAGGATGAATGCTGGGAAGCTTTCTACTAGACAGGATACATCCATTGATCCATTCTGTTTTCTAATGTGTACAACCAACGACACAGTGGGATACACAGACACAGACACAATCGCCTTGTCAAAGGACTTTCTAGAAACAGTCCACTCTAAACCAAACAAACCGCCTTTCCTACCTATTCTCAGAACATGAGACAAAACCACAAACTCAGACCCACATTCAAAAAGTCACCTCCTTCCCCCAAGTAAGTCTGTGACTATCCAGAGTGTCCTCTGACTGGTGGGCCATACTATGTTCCCCCAAAATGGCCTGTCCTGTCTCAGGTATGGTCTCCTTGTCCATCTCTGTGAAGTTGTATGGAGCCTGTGCTGACCACTACCTGCTTTCTCATTAAAGGCCCATCTTCAGAGCTCTACTTGCATTTTGTCATCCTCAAACCATTAGGTACCAAGAGAGACAGACTCTCTCCTTGGTAAATCCAAACAAGTAAGTCCACTGGGAATGGGACTGGGACTGGCTCTGAGTGCCTGGCTTCCTGGATCCCAAGTTCAGAGAGTTACATCACCAAAGAAGTGAGGTAGGTCAATTCCAACAGGAAGGGAATGAGGTCACTGCCTTGGCAACCACTTTGTCCTAACACTTTTTTCCAAGGGTCCCTTGAGATGGAGGCTACCCCTACTTCCTGTGACACTTTCAGAAGTTAGAATGGTATATCAACCATAGACACCCAGGAGAAGCTCTCTCCACACAGGGTTGGTTTGGTCCATCTTCTTTATATCAGTAGGAGAGAGGCTGATTCAGACACATCACTTCATCCTGAACAGGTGGTTTGCCATGGAAGATGACTTTTGCTCTCTCAGGTTCTTCATAGCTGCTACATCTTCTCTAGGGATCATTTCTGCATCAAACTTTGAGGTTCTCAACAGGTGGAAGATTCCCTACATTCGTGTATTGTAAGACCAACTCTGTCCCTGCTCTTTTTGTGAAGTTAGATTGAGGGAACAGTGTATGGTTAGGGTTAATAACATATTCTATTTGGGTTAGGAAACATTCTGCGGGATGAATAATGGTATTGGGAACCTGCGATATTCACAAGAATATATAGGTGAAATATAAGTATGAAACCTGAAATCTAGGTACGATTTGAAGCCCAGAAGGGCATTGGGCCCTTTAGTGAGATACTTAGCTTTGAATTATGTTCTGCACAAATATCTCAAATAAATCGATGTGCAATGGCAGAGGACCTTGTACCTTGGATGATTAAATGTCCTAGAGAACATCCAGTCAAAAAGGAATAGTCAGCAGGATTAGGAAGGTAGTCAGTAGGTTCAGAAAAAAGAGTGAATATAGGATTTGGACAAAAGTTTCATTAGCAATAGGGTTTTGGGTAGAGAGTGAACGTAAATATGAGCACATATGAAGAGTCAGTCACAATGATGAACTGAGGAAAATATGTAGGAAAGCAGATATCAATAGAGACATTAGGAAATCAGGCAAAGTATAATGAAATAGGGTTAGACATTTTCAACATGGTTGAGGTTGAATATATAATCTTAGGAAGAAAGACATATGTTGCCTCCAATAGAATTGACATTTGAGAGCATTAGGCAACCTGGACATGGTTGTTTTTAGTAATCCATCTCACTTTCCATTTTGCTTAGGTGAAAGGTTAATTAAATAGGCACTTGTCACTTCCTGTTTTTCTGTATGCTGAACAAACCACTGTTGAAATTTTGAGAACTGTGTGCTGATTTGGTTCCCAGAATGTGCTGTCCCCAACTGCCAAACTGCAGAATATACTCCCTCACCCAGGTGCACGCAAACCGCACACTCGCCCTGACCCATCAATAAATTTCCCTTTCTGCCCTCTCCAAGAAAATTATATAAGCTCTGTTAAAGCTGTTCTCAGGGCTCTCTGCTCTATTCAAGTGAGCTCTGAGCCCCAGCATGCTGGACCCCCAATAACCTCTTTGCTGTGGCCGAGTGTAAATGGTATACTGTTCTGTACTTAAAAGATGCTTTCTTTTGCTTGCCTCTGCATAAAGATAGTCAGTTGCTGTTTGCTTTCGAGTAGGTAGACCCAGAAACCAGAACGTCTTGTCAACTAACTTGGACTAGACTCCCACAGGGGTTCAAAAACTCCCCCACTCTCTTTGATGAAGCCCTTCACAGACATCTCACCAACTTCAGAACTACGCACCCCGAAGTCATTCTGCTTCAATATGTGGATGTCCAGCTACTGGCAGCCAACACCAAAGAAAACTGTGAGTCTGAGACCCAAGCACTATTATCTGAGCTTGCTCAACTCGGGTAGAGAGCTTTGGACAAAAAGGCCCAAATTTGCCAGCAAGAAGTAATCTTCCTGGGGTATTCCCTTAGGCACGGTAAATGATGGCTCACTGAGCCCAGGAAACAAACCGTTGTGCAGATACCACCCCCATTTAACAGGAGGGAACATAGAGAGTTTCTTGGGACTGCTGGCTTTAGCAGGTTATGGACCTGGGTTTGTGTTCTTAGCTGCTCCTTTATACCCGCTGTTAAATGAGAATGCCCAATTCCAATGGACCCTTGAGCACGAGCAAGCTTTTGATAACATCTAAGAACACTGACACTGAACTCCTCAACTTCACTGAGCCCAGCCTGCAATTTCAGAAAGCCCTACACTACGTTAAAAATGTACATCAACTCAATCAACTTGGTTCAAAAAAATTGCAGGCATTACTGTAGGATCAAGAAAAGAGTTTTAGACTAACTCACTCACAGTGAAAGGAAATAATTGAATGGGTAACAAAAGCCATTGGTTAATGCTTACCCTTCCAAGCTTCCTGCAGGAAAGCACCTATGAGGAACCAGACCAGGACAATTCTGGGAAGTGGACGTTACTGAAATTAAGCCAGCAAGGTATGGGCTTAAATATCTCCTAGTCTTTGTAGATACATTTTCAGGATGGATTGAAGCCTTTCCCACCAAAAAAAATAAAAGAAAACCGGCACAAATTGTGGTCAAGAAGATCCTGAAAGATATTTATCAAAGACACGGCCTGCCTAATGTAACATGGTCTGATAATTGAACAGCCTTCATGGGCCAGGTAAATCAGGGGTTAGCCAGGACCCTGGGGATTAATTGGAAGTTACATTGTGCTTATGGACCCCAGAGCTCAGGACACGTAAAAAAAATAAATAGAACCATTAAAGAGACCTTAACGAAATTAAGCTTAGAGACCGGCATAAAAGATTAGACTATGCTCCTGGCTTATGCACTGTTTCATGCAAGAAATACTCCCTTTGTTTCTTTGTGTAACCTCACCCCCTATGAAATTTTCTATGGGGCCCCTCCTCCACTAAGAGACCTAACCCCGACTCTAAGACCTAAGGATCCCTTCCACACACCCTTGCTTGACAGACTTAAATCTCTTGTAAGAACTCAGCTATACCTGTGGAAACAGCTGGTTACTGCCTTCCAACCTGGGGACGAGGGGAATCCACATTGATATCAAGAAAGAGAATTCCTCTACATAAGATGACATCAGGTGTCATCCCTGGAACCCCGCTGGAAAGGACCATTCCAGGTGCTACTTATAGCACCTACAGCAGTAAAAGTAGAGGGAATCACTTTCTGGATCCATGCATCTCATATAAAGCCTGTGCCATGTCCAGACTCTGGCAGAAACTGGAAAAGACTGTTAACCCTTTCAAATTGCATATTCACCACGTGGGTAAGGCTATAGACTCTTTCCTTGGCCAACCGTAGTCCTAACGATCATCAGCCCCTTCAGCACCGATGGCTGATCACAAATCCTACTAGATAAGAAGTATGGTCTATCTTGCATACAGCCCCCTTAGGGACCTGGTGGCCATCTCTCGACCCAGACATTTGTCAGCTGGCTATAGGTCTTACCTATTAGGATATCCCTGATGAAGAGGATCCCAATAAAATTCCATTAATTCCTTTCCGTACCATAGATAATGGAAACAAACATTATGGTTATAGGGACAGGCAAGCCAGATGCAGTTTGGCTAGCCTATATTAGTATGTTTGCCCGGCAGACTATCAAAGCCACAAACCACCACGGCTGTGTGGGGGAAAAGCCGACTTCTTCTGTAAGTCATGGGGATTTGAGCATACAGGGGCTGCCTGGTGGAACCCAAAATCCTCATCAAATTCAGTACACAGCATTGGCCATATTACCACTTAGACAACCCAAACTGATGGCCCCCAGAGGAGTCTCTAGATCCTCAAATTCTGTGTGACCTTTTTAACTTCTGCAAGTGCTCAAAAGGGTGAAAGGAAATTCCCCTATGTGAAGGCCTTTTTCCTCTTTCGCTCACATCCTGAACTATGCTTCTCCAATAGTTCCTCAAACTCAGCCTTCTGCTCCAGATTCTCTGCTGTCAGTCCCACCTCAGCAAACCTGATTTCTCTTCTCCAATTACTAGATCAAAAACCGAAACCTCCGCCGGTTCTCAGAGCATTGCCCCCTTGCTGAGGTAGCAGGTACTGAGGTACCCATCCACCCACTCACTTCTCTCTTTTCCTGTCAGTGCCCACACCGGGTCCCACCAGATCCTCTTACCACCTAACCCAAAGCTCAAACCAGCTTAGGAGAGCCCTCAGACCCCTATCGAAGATGTAATGAAAATGGCCTTTAAAGTTGCTTTGTCATCACTGAAAACAGGTTACTAAGAATTTAAAGTCCCTCACAGGCTTTTTGGGATACTCACTCCTGTCTTCCTTTCTGCTCTACCGGTTCTACTGCTCAATTTATGTTGCTAGGAAGATCCCAAAATCCTTTCCCATTATTCTTTTACATCTCTCCTTCCTTATTCTCAGATCCACGGAGCTGCTCTCACCCCCCGCCTTCCCCGTCTTCCCCCTCTGTACCAGGCCCACAGAAAAATCTTCACTGAACTTCTCCAGAAGTCTTCACCATGGCTGACTTTAGGAATTTGAGCAAAAGAGTCTCTATAAATGAGTTCAGTGTAGATTAACTTCCTCTTTTTCTGTTGCCCTGTTCTACTTGGCTACTGGCTGGAAAAATCAGCACTCCTAAGCTAGACACCCCCTTAATAGTTTTTCACAGAATATGTGAACAAGGCCTCTGGCCTTGAGCTGGGGCTTCACAGAGATGGCTACATTTCTAAGATAAAAAATTACAAACTGGGCTCCATGGTAACAGTTGGCAGGGGGATAAAAGAAAAAGAAAGAAAAAAGCTCTCTGCCACCCAGGTGTCCTTGAAAAGTTAACTTGCCCACAATAGAGAAAAAAACAGAAAAAAAAAACTTCTTTTTTTGAATTTCTGCAGACTGTGAACTTCTGAGTCTCTTCTCTTTCATGTTGGGTACAAAATTCTGAAACTACCTAAACTTGGGGTTCAGGGATTTAATTGATTACAACAGAAGCAATGCCCTCTGAATCTGGTTGCAACCAAATAGGACTGTTTCCCTGTCTTTGGTGCTTTCTTAAGTGCCGTGCCTTGTCCGTCCCTACAACAGTATAATGCTATATACTTAAACATTGTTTATGTTTTCATGAAATGGTCAACAGATGTGATTAATTGTGTAATGGTGAAGATGTGTCCCAGATTGCTCTATAATGACCCAGGTTCATTTGAAGTTCACACAGGGGGGCATACAACCCGGTTCCACTGGGAACATATATCCCTCTCTTTAGCCATCATATTAGGAATTGGAGTTGCGGCAGGGGTAGTCACAGGAACCACTGCCCTGCTCCATGGTACACAACAAATGACCCAAATAGAAGCAGCAAGAGACCAAAACTTAAAGATAATAGAAAACTCCATCACAGCTTTGCAGGAATCTTTAACATCTCTATCTGAAGTTGTTTTACACACCAGTTGAGGGTTGGACCTCCTCTTCATGAGAGAAGGGGGCCTTTGTGCTGCATTGATGTAAGAATGTTGTTTTGATGCCGACCATACTGAGGTTGTAAGAAAAACCTATGAGTAAAATAAAAGGATGCCTTGAAAAGCGTCAACGAGAGAGAGAGGCCCAAAAAGGGTGGTTTGAGTCTTGGTTCACACAGTCCCCCTGGTTATCTACGCTTTTATCAACCCTGGCCTGTCTAATAATAATCCTCATATTATTGCTAACTATAAAACCCTGTTTGCTCAACCATGTAATTTCTTTTCTCCAAGCTCAAATTGGACAAGTTAAACTTATGGTAATACCCCACTAGCAGACATAGAATGTGACACGCCCCAATAATCACTTTTATGATTAAAAGTAGCAAGAAGAAGAAGTGCGGAATGAAAGGTTAATAAAAAAGGTACTTGTAACTTCCTGTTTTTCTGTATGCTTAACAAAACACTGTTGAAATCTTGAGAACTGTTTGTAATCTTGTTCCCAGATTGTGCTGTCCCCAACTGCCAAATTGCAGAATGTATTCCCTCACCCAGTTTCACACTAACCGCCCACTCGCTCTGACCCATCAATAAATTTCCGTCCCTGCCCTCTCCAAGGAAAGTATATAAGCTCTGCTTAAGCTGTTCTCAGGGCTCTCTGCTCTATTCATGTGAGCTCTGAGCCCCAGCTTGCTGGACCCCCAATTAACCCCTTGCTGTTGCATAAAACACTCTCTTGGTGATCTCTTCCTCCAACGCTTGCAGGAACATTACTTGGATGTTTGAATGTAGAAGAGAAAATCCAGTCATAACGGGATAGTCGGTAAGATTAAGAAGATAGTCGGTAGGTTTAGGAAGAAGAGTGAGTATAGGATTTGGAAAACAATATCTTTAGCAATAGGGGTTCGGTTAGAGAGTGAATGTAAATGTCAGCACATGTGAACAGTCACAATAATGAAGTGGGGAAAATATGTAGGAAAGCAGATATCAATAAAGACATTACAAAATCAGGCAAAGTATAAAGTGCGTGATACGATTAGACATTTTCAACAGAATTGATTTAGAATATATAATCTGAAGAAGAAACAAAATGTAGTCACCAATAGGATTGACATTTGAGAGCATTAGGCAACTTTGACATGGATGTTTTTTGTAATCCATGCTCACTTTCCATTTAGGCTTTGGTACAATCATAAGTGTGACCTTTACATTTGTCTCCAGAATACTACTGTGATAAAATGTATATGTAGATGTGGTGACATGAGTGTTTCTTCCACCATTTCTGGGAGCAATATTTTGAAGACATATAAATGGGTATTGGGGGTACAAAAGGTGTACACTGTGTCATTGAATATAGAGATAATGCATGAATAGACCATAAGTGAATAAATAATATAACTGGTTCCACATTAAATAACAGATTGAATAGATATCTGAAAATATATAAGAAATCTTATATTGATATACAATCATTCATTCCAACCAATGATACATCTAATATTAATATTAGGGTTATGGTTTATCATGAAGATATGTTAGTTTTGCTACAAAAGTAATTATGGAAATCAAAAATAATGTGTTTGGAAAGAGTCAGTCACAATGCTGGCAATATGTAAACAAGGCCTCTGACCTTGAGCTGGGGCTTCACAGAGATGGCTACATTTCTAAGATAAAGAAGTTACCAACTGGGCTTCATGGTAACAGCTGGCAGAGAGAAAAAAAAAGAGAAGAAAATAGCTCTGCTCCATTCCCGGTGTCCTTAAAATGTTAACTTGCCCAGAACAGAGAAAAAAAAAACAGAAACAAAAACTGCTTTTTATGAAATTCTGCAGACTATGAACTTCTGAGCCCCTCCCTTACATGTTGGGTACAAAATTCTGAAACAATTTAAACTTGGGGTGCAGGGGATTAAATGATTACAACAGAAGCAATGCCCTCTAAATCCGGTTGCAACCAAATAGGACTGTTTCCGTGTCTTCGGTGCTATCTTAGTTGCCTTACCTTGCCTTGTCCATCCCTTTTCTCATGAAAAGACCAGTGAAGAAACATGGAGGAATGCATGTGCTCTGAAGCAGGAAGTGATTGATAGTGAAACAAATGCCTATAAATTTTCTAACTTGTGGATGAAATATATATCCTATGATGTGCATAAATTGAAGAAATAGTAATCTACCAGTGTTGAATAAAAATGAACGTCAAAATACACATCATGTCTGATTGGAATCTACTTGCATTGATGTTAAACTGGGTCAGGTACTGTAGAAATATTAGGATTTGTGTGCATCATTCACTGAAGTTACTTTTCAGTACAGGAAAGAAATATGTTTTTCAGGTGAATGAATATTTCTAAGAATAATCTTTGGAAAAGTTGATTATAAATTTATGTATATGAATATGAATGAATTTGGTGAGTGTAAAATAAGACACATATTTCATATTTTGAAAAATCTGGAGAGTATATATATATATATATATATATATATATATATATATATATATATATATATATATGACTAAAGTCACGGTGGCCTGGACACCCTTCTTGTGAACCAGGAGTGATCAAACAGGTCTGCCATTAATACTTTTCCACTTCTCCAATTTGAGGCCTTCTGACTTTGGCATTTAGATTCTTTATGTGAAATGGAGTCAAGAAAAAACTGAAGCACCTATGGACTAGCCTCTTCATGGTTTTGAAGAATTCATTTGACCCAAAGGATCCCTATTCCCACTTGATGGAGGTCAGGAACCTTACAGAGAAAGGCGAGAGACTTCATCTACAATGACTGCAATTTTTGCCATTTTGATTTTGTATGCACACATGGGATCTTTCTTTACATCCATCAGATGTTGGTAATCTAAGCCACAGCCTCACAAAGGGCCAAGAGACTGATTAAGACACATCCCTTTCCAAAGCAGTTAAGCAAAGAGCCACAGGTGATGCCCACTCATTTCCATTTGAAAACTTGTTTCTTCAGGCTTCACAAATGGGTGGCGTGAGGCAAAGCCCTTCCTGACATTCAGGGCAAAAGAACAATAGGTTATCAAAAGGCCCATAGCAGGGTTTCTCCACTGAGACTTTACTGGTCACACTGATATCTGAGTTTTCTGAGATGCCCGCCATTCCCTTCAGCTATCCAGTACATGGCCATATCACAGAGCTTGGAGGTGGTAAATATCTTGGACACAAAACCATGAGCCTATTCTTGAGTGTAGCCAGAATTCAGGAAGAAAACAGGAACTAAGGAAGTTTGTAGGTGTTGCCCTTCGATAATGCAAGCCACAGACCATTCATAAATTGGGCAGGATTGATGCTGGGAAGCTTTCTACTAGACAGGACCCATCCATTGATGCATTCTCTTTTCTAATGTCTACAACAACAGACACATTGGGATACACAGACATGGAAACACTTGCCTTGTCAAATCACTTACTAGAAATTGTTCACTCCAAACCAAACAAACCGCCTTTCTTACCTTTTCTCAGAACATGAGATAAAACCACAAACACACAACAAAAACCACAAAGGCATCGCCTTCCCCCAAGTAGGTCTGTGACTATTCAGAGTGTACTCTCACTGGTGAGCCTTACTATGTACCTCCAAAATGGCCTGTCCTGTCTCAGATCTGGTCTCTTTGGCCAACTCTGTGAAATTGTCAGGAGCCCGTGGTAAGCCACTACTTGCTTTCTCTGGAAAGGGCAGTCTTCAAAGCTCTCCTGGCATTTGGCCATCTTCATATCAATAGATGCCAAGAAAGACTGACTCTGTCCTTGGAATATCCAAACAAGTGAGCCCACTGGGACTGGGACTAGGACTGGCTCTTGGTGCCTGGATTCCTGGATCACAAGTTCAGAGAGTTCCATCACCAAGGAATAGAGATGAGGTCACTTCCTTCAGGAACTGAATGAGGTCACTGCCTTTGCAACCACTTTTTCCTAACAGTTGCTTCCAAGGGTCCCATGAGATAGATGCTGTCCCTATTTCCCGTGACACTCTCACCAGTTAGAATAGTATATCACCCATAGGCACCCGTGTACAGCTCTCCACACAGGCCTGGAGTGGTCCATCTTCTGTACATTAGGAACAGAGACACTGAGTCAGAAACAACCCCTCTCCAGACAGGGTTGTTTTCCATGGAAGATGACTTTTGCTCTCTCAGGTGCTTAATAGCTGCCTACATCTTCTCCAGGGATTATTTCTGCATGGACCTTTGAGGTTTTCAGCAGGTGGTATATCCCCTACATTCCTATATTGTAAGACCAACACTTTCCCTGCTCTTTTATAAAGTTAGAATGAGGGAATAGTATATGGGTTGGGTTAATTACTTGTTCGATTTGGGTTAGGAATCATTTTGCTGGATGAATAATGGTATTGGAAATCTGCGATATTTATAAAAATATAGAGGTGAAATATATGTATGAAAACAGAAATCTAAGTAATATTTGAAGCCCAGAAAGGGATTGGGCCCTTGATTGGGAGACTTAGCTTTGAATTATGTCCTGCACAGATGTCTCAAATAAATCAATACACAATGGCATCGGACCTTGTACCTTGAATGATTGAATGTCGAAGAGAACATCCATTCAAAAAAGGATGGTCAGTAGGATTTGGGAGATAGTCGATAGATTCAGAAAGAAGAGTGAGTATAGGATTTGGACCAAAAGTTATTTAGCAATTGGGTTTCAGGTAGAGAGTGAATGTAAATGTCAGCACAAATGAACAATCAAAATGATGAACTGGGAAATTATGAAGGAAAGCCTATATCAATAGAGACATTAGGATATCAGGCAAAGTTTAAAGTGAGTGATAGGATTAGACATTTTCAACAGGGTTGAGTTTGAATATATAATCTTAGAAAGAAACAAATATGTAGTCAACAATTGGATTGACATTTGAGAGAATTAGGCAACCTGGACATTGATGTTTTTAGAAATCCATGCTCACTTTAAATTTAGGCTTTGGTACAATCATAAGTGTGACCTTTGCTTTATTTTCCAGAATATTACTGTGATAAAATGAATATGTAGATCAGGTGACATGAGTATTTCTTCCACCATTTCTGGGAACAATATTTTGAAGACGTATAAATGAGTATTGGGGGTAGAAAGTGGTGTAGTATCTGTCTAAGAATATAGAGATAATGCAAGAATAGACCATACTGTGAATAAATAATATAATTGGTCCGCTTTAAATAATGGACTGAGTTGATATCTGAAAATATACAGAAAATCTTATATTGATATAAAATCATTCATTCCAACCAGTTATACTTCTAATGGTAATATTAGGGTGATATTTCATCATGAAGAGTGTGTGAGTTTTGCTTCAAAAGTGATTATGGAAATCGAAAATAATGTGTTTAGAAAGAAGTCTCATGAAAAGTCTTGTCAAAAAACATGGAGGAATACATGTGTTCTGAAGAATGAAGTTATTGAAAGTGAAACAAATGCCTATAAATTTGCTAACTTGTGTATGAAATATATATCTTATGATGTGCATAAACTGAAGAAATAGTAATGTACAAGTGTTGACTAAAAATGAACATCAAAATACACATCACGTTCCATAAATATCTACTTGCATTGGTGTTAAACTGGGTCAGTTACTGTAGAAATATTAGGATTCGTATGCACCATTCACAGAAGTTAGTTTTTAGTTCTAGGAAACAAATATGTATTTCAGGTGGATGAATATTTCTGAGAATAATCTTTTGAATGTTTGATTATAAATCCACATACATGAATACGAATGAATTTAGGGAGTGTACATTAAGACCCATATATTTCATATTATGAAAAACTTGGAGAGTGTATACACACACACACAAACACACACACACACACACACACACACACACAGACATTAAAAAGTAGCAATATATATGGAAATCGAAATTCATCATGAAATGTATATCATCCACTGATCCAAAAATATTCATTATACTGAACATGATTTTATTTATCATGTTGTTCATCTACGAAGCTCACCCATAGGTTGAATTTTCAGTTCCAACTGTGTTTAGGTGGAGTGATCTCTTCTCCCAATTTGTATCTGCAAAGTCAGCCACCTCACAAGAATGTACATGTGATAACAGGTACGATTCAATATGTGCATATGAAATTACATGTGCTGAATTGGCTACAGAGAAATGCAGAGAGGAATTCATCTATTTGTTAACTTTAAAAACACATGGAGAACTATTTCAACAAAATATTGACTAGATTTATAAGTCCTACCCTGTATAATGCAAAAGACAAGTCCAGCAATACACTATGCCTCGTCTAAACTGCTTGTATTTCTATTCCGTTTGGGTTATTTTTCTCCATCATATTAGAATTAGTAGTCAGAGTCTAGTAGGGTATGGGTTAGTGTCAGGCATTCAGCATTTTGAATGGAAAATAGGAAAATGAATCCAATGTGTATGTAAATATGTGCTTCACAAAAATCTTCGCACTCTAATCCAGAACAATGCCTTGACTTTACCTTCACCCCAAGTTAAACACAATTAGAGTGGAAGAGTTAGAAAATCTGTGAATACATATCTGGAATGTAATATGCTCAAGAGTTCACAACCTTGAAGGTGGCAGAGGAGTTTCCAAAAGTAAGGGACAGGTAAATACTCCACAAAAATCGAGCTCTGCTGGACTAAAGACTTCTGGTGAAACTGCCTCTGAGTTTGGGAACTTGAAATATTTGTTGTTGTCAGGAGTTTTAGCTTTTTTTGTAGAGAGGCCATCAAAGCTAGGTATGTAGCTAAGTGACCTGGAGGACATGGTTTCTTATTTTCTAATGAACATGAGGCAGCAGTGCTGAATTCTCTCTTTGTAGGTAAACTGTGGCCACTGGGGGGAAATCTTTCCGTGTGGACTGTAAAGCCATCCGGCCATCCTCCACTTGTCGATGTGTTTCTTGCTGCTGCAATGTGAGTTTGGTATTTTCTTGACAAAATACAAGGAGTTCAACTGGGACACAGTGCTAAAGGGAGTTCTGTCACGTGTGGTGTGTCAGGGTCTGCAGGATAATGCACCAACCAGGCTTCAATCCCACATAGCTTGCATCCTTGACCATAGCAATCTGATTCTGAACATTGCCCTGAAAACTCTCCATATAACAAGATGCCTTTACATAGAAGGGTCTGCTGGGTGCACCATGTCAGTCACAAGCCATTTGGAAGCCAATGGCAGATCCACATGGCCCCACCACAGATATTTTATCACACACCTGCACACGACTTTTCTAGGCCCACTTCACATCAGGCTCCAGCTTACTGGCATCTCTGTTCTACACCATTTCCATGGTCATGGGAATTTCAAAAATTTCAAGGTATTTATCTAGCCATTTTTCAAGAATGATGTTGGAGGCACTTTGTGTTTAACTTCATTCAGGAACAATTAAATGGTGAGGAAGCTCATTTCAATGAAAGCTCTGGAGAAAACTCACAGGCAAGGCTTCCAAAGAGTGGCCAAAATTTCACAGGAAGCCAGGCCTATTGCTGTCTACAACGTGAGGTCCATGTGTGTTTTGACTCTCAAATATGGCTGCCATGTCTTTCAGAATGAAACCATGTGATATCCTGGCTGAGATTCCCAGTGCTCTGTGGAAAGCAAACCTGTGCCTAGATCTCGGTTTCCAAGGGCGACTCTCATGCGTGACCAACTAAAATCCCAACATATTTTATGATAACACTTCTCTAAGTCAGTTCCAGAACTCAGTCTTTAAGGGGAATCACACCAGAGTTCAGCCCAGGTGTACCCAGTCATATCTTCCAACTACCACACAAATGACCACAATTAAAACCAAAACACTCCCACATGGTCCTCATCTTCTTCCATATATACACTCTCATACTAAGCTCTGTCTGGAGGTTTCCATGAGTGGTGAAGTCCAAGACAGTGTCCAAAATAAGCTCTCTTGCCCCTCATTGCCTAAAGTCATGGTGGCCTGGACACCCTTCCTGTGAACCAGGTGTGATCAAATAGGCCTGCCCTTAATACACCTCTGCTTCTCCAATTTGAGGCCTACTGACTGTCAGGTATAGATATTTTTATGTGAATTGGAGTCATGAGAAAACCAAAGAACCTATGTGCTAGACTCTCCAGGGCTTTGAAGAACTCATTTGACACAAAGGATGCGTATTCTCACTTGATGGAGGTCAGTAGCCTTACAGAGGAAGGCAAGAGACTTCATCCACAGGGACTGCTCTTTTGGCCATTTTGGGTATGGATTCACACACCGAATGATCCATCAGGTGATGAGAATCTAAGACACAGCCTCACACAGGTCCAAGAGGCTGATTCAGACACATTATCAGGATCAATCACCTGATTTTTTCCTCTGTCTAACTAGCTAGAGAGACCTTCTCTTTTAATTGAATTTTATCTCTGTCTGACTAGCTCGAGAGACCTTCTCTTTTACTTGAATATTTCTACTATAACTATAATACAACCCAAGAAGATATCGCCAAACAAAACTGAACCAGAATGAAACAAAAGTGGAACAACAGAAAACCATTATAATAGCTTTTCTATCCTCCTGAAATATCCATCTGTTTTTTCTCTCAATCAGTTCTTCAGGTGTGACTGGTTTTTCTTCCATCTTACCCATCTCCAGGGACAGGCAACTTAAAACAAAAGTGAAGCAAAACAAAAGAGGAATTTTAAAATGGCTTCCCATCCTCTCGCCCTGCATTCACGGGTGAGCAGTTTACCTTATCACTTACCCTCACTCATTCCCCTTGCGGCCCACCAAATGCCACAGTCTGGCTGGGCAAAATTCAGGAGCCACTTGACAAAAGAAACGAACTTTATTTTAAGAACCACACATGCCAAACAAAACAGCTCCTGAGGAAAACCTTCAGAACCCAACTGCCATCACCGGCTTCCCACAAGCCAGCAGTGACCTACCTCACTTACTTGGTGATGGAACTCTCTGAACTGGAAGCCCAGGACACAGAGCCAGTCCCAGTCTCAGTCCCAGTGGGCTCATTGCTTGGATTTACTAAGGACAGTGTCAGTCTTTCTTGGTAGATACTGATGTGAGGATGGCCAAATGCCAGGAGAGCTCTGAAGTGGAGCCTTTCCTGAGAAAGCAGGAAATAGCTGGCTCGTGAAAACTTCACAGAGTTGGCCAAGGAGACCAGATCTGAGACAGGATCGGCCATTTCGTGGGAAAATATTATGGCCCACCAGTCAGAGGAAACTCTGGATAGTCACAGACCTACTTTGGGGAAGGAGTTGACTTGTGGGTATGGGTGTGAGTTTGTGGTTTTGTATCATGTTCTGACAATAGGTAGGAAAAGCAGAATGTTTGGTTTGGGGTGAACTGTGTCTAGTAAGTCCTTTGGTAAGGCAACTGTTTCTATGTCTGTCTATCTCGCTGTGCCCGTGCTTGTAGACCATAGAAGGTGAATTAAAAATTATAGCCAGTTCTCCAAAGGGTATATCAGTAATTTCACCAAGAGACAGAATAGCACAGTTACTAATAATACCAAGCCTACATGATAAATTTTTCAGTCATGCTGTAGAAAGAGGTTCCAAGGGATTAGGCTCCACACGTGTAGATTGGGCTATGTTTCTTTAAATTTAGATTCTCGCCCCATGCTAAAACTAAATATTCAAGGACATGAATTTAATGGGCTATTGGATACAGATGCAGAACTTAGCATCATCTCTCATCAAGAACTTAGCATCATCTCTCGTCAAAACATTGGCCATTACAACAATACACTCAAATGCTTCAAGGCCTAGGATTGGTGACTAATCCCCATAGAAGAGCAATGGTATTAGATTGGAAGGATCCTGAAGGATGTGAAGGAACTATACAGCCATATATATGGATCATCTTCCCATAAATTTATGGGGATGAGATGTCCTAGATCGATTAGGTTTGACATTAACAAATAACATCAATCAAAATGTACCCACAATTATGGTTAGACAAGGTTTTAGGAAAGGAAAAAGATTAGAAAAACAAGAACAAGGTATAGCAGCCCCAATACAAATAGATCAAAGAACAGACAGACATGGGTTGGATTTTAAGAAAGGGCCACTAAGACAATAAAAACTACTTGGAAATCAGAAATACCAGTATGGGTTCCTCAGTGGCCCCTGACTAAAGAAAAGGTACAAGCAACCCATGACCTGGTAAAACAACAATTAGCGGAAGGACATATACAACCGTCTGTATCTCCCCATAATACTCCCATTTTTGACATCAAAAAGAAATCTGGTAAATGGAGATTATTTCAAGATTTAAGAGCCATTAATAATGAGATGGTTATTATGCGACCTGCTCATTTGGGAATTCCTCAATGTTCTGCTTTGCCAAAAACCTGGTATATTTTAATTATAGATATTAAAGATTGTTTTTATTCAATTGCAATTCATCCTGAGGATAGTCCATGGTTTGCATTTACTATGCCTGCACTGAATCATGAAGGTCCTGATCAGAGATCCGAATGGAAAGTACTCCCTCAAGGGATGGCTAACAGTCCAACTATGTGTCAAATTTATGTTAACAAATTAATCCAGCCAATTAGAAATCAAAATCCTGAACTACAAATATTTCACTATATGGATGGTGTATTATTAGCACAGAAAGCTAAAAACCCATTGCTAGAATGTTATGCCACACTTACAAACTTATTAAAAAATTATAAACTAGAGATAGCAATAGATAAAGTACAATTAAATTTTTAATTAATTATTTAGGAGTTCTATTATCCTCAACCATGGTCCGTCCACCAAAAATTCAAATACGAATAGATCAACTCAAATCACTTAATGACATTCAAAAGTTATTAGGAGACATAAATTGGATAAGGCCTTATCTAGGTATACCAACAGGAGAGTTTGAACCTTTATTTGATATCCTAAAAGTTGTATCAGATCCAAATGCACCCCGAATGTTAACACCTGAAGCAAGAAAGGCATTAAAAATCATTGAAAAACGTTTGGAAAATATTCATTTGGATAGAATTGATTTAAGAATGCCTTTATTATTTATTGTACTACCACCAAAAAATATTCCTACAGAAGTATTTTTGGCAAGAAGGTCCATTATTATGAATACATTTATCTTGTTCTCCTAACACTATTCTTACTAGGTATACTGAGGCTTTAGGACAATTAATACTCAAAGGAATAAAAGCAGCAAAGGGACTGATTGGAATGTCTTCCAATAAAATTATTACTCCATATACTATGAATCAAATTGATGAGTTAGATAATTAGTTAAATACTTGGGCAATAATCATGTGCAAATGTAATGTTTCATTTGATAACCACTTACCATCTAATCCTTTATTTTCTTTTTGGTCATCATATCATGTAATTTTTCCAAAAATGAGAAGAAAAACACCTATTATAAATGCTACAAATATATTCACTGATGGGTCAAATAATGGTACAGCAGTAATAGTTACACCTGATCAAACTTTTACATTTTTAGTACGCAAACAATTAGCTCAAAATGTAGAGATTAATGCAGTATT